>NC_091516.1:71978645-72136470 GCF_947461875.1 Haliaeetus albicilla | reverse complement strand
CTCCCATCACCGCGCGTCACTCTTCAGAAGTCGTTATTCTGCGTGTGTGCTTTGCAATCTGATATTGGAGAAGGGTCTTTCCATGCCAGAGTGTGTCTGATGCTCTTTACCAAGTGCAGGAGGGAGGAGAATCGGGAGAAGCGCAGTCACCGTTGCAATTAGGGTCTCTTAGAAAAGCCATCGGAGCCCTCCGCAGCTCTCTGGGATGTGGAAATTGGATCAGCCCTCTCCCTGCGCACTCAGTAACATGCTGGGTCCAGCTGAAGGGGAGCGGCTTGCAGGAAGCACAGAAAACATCCAAGAATTGTTTTTTCTGGTGTCTGTTATCTGCGTTCTCAGTTCTGTGTGGTTTTGTACACCCATCAGTGTTCACAGGGCACTTCTCTCCCTGGTAATGAGGCGAGTTAATGGTCAGCTGAGCTGCAGAGCCCCAGAGTAGATTTTTCCAGCATCTTGTGCAACTTTGGGCCAAGCGTTCGGAGGCAGCCAGGTACCGTTGCGCAGGAGCTGGCATCCCTTGGGGCTGCCATAACTCCCCTGTCTGGCGCTGAACCCCTCAAAAACAGGGTTTTGTCCCAGTTTTGGCACATGAGGAGGGTGAGAATAGAAGTTGCCGTCTCTGGATTCCTGTGTGGTGCTCCCATGGCAGTACACGCGAGGTAGCAGTGCCGCGCCAGCCACAACTTTGCCAGAGCTGGTGCTGGCGCTGCCTGGGTGAGTTGTTAGTGGCGACAGAGAATCGACAGGTGGGAGCGCAGGCAATGTGTGCCCAATGCAGGTATGGGGTTTGGGCTGTGAAATTATTAATTTGTGTAACCTTTCCTTGTGCCTATGTGTTCACTCAACTGAAGGTATCCGCAGCTGGAGATAAGCGCCTTGCGCTTCCATGTGTTCCTATCCCTGGTGGCGCTTTGTTTGTCGAAGGGAAATGAAAACAAAATGAGAAAAGTTTCAGGATTAGTTTTCAGTTGTGTTTTCCCTGTAATTTACTGGGTTTTGCAACAATGAACTGGGTGGGCTGCAGGGCCGCGGAGGGACTGTGGCAACGCCCTATGCAGTAGGCTCGTAAATAACTGCAGATTGAATTTATTGAGAATACCCAGCTGTAGAGTGTGGCAGTGGGGAAGATGCAACCGACTTTAGGAGAGCTGTGGAAAAAAAAAAAGGTTTTAAATAAAGCTCCGAAGTTTGAACAGTGGCCAAAGAATTAGCTGCTGGCTGCCAGTACAAACATTAACTAATCCTGGCAGCCTTTTAAGGCAAGTATCTTTAGTTCTGGTTAAGAAATAAACCTGTTGGATGCATGGATTGTCCCTGGTGCAGGTTGAGGGAGGTTTTCTGGGAACTGCGGATAAATGCCATGTAGGAACAGGACTGTGAAACGTGGTACCCGGCGAGGGTGTAACATGAGGCTATGCCAATTCATGGCCGGTGTCGCATGGAGTCATCTTCCAGCCACTATAACTACCTTTAGAAAGATCCCTCTGAAACCTTCTGGCTCTGCTGGGCAGTTACCACCCTGAGATTCCCAAGTAAAGGTAGTTAACTGGAATGTATTTGGGCATTGAAATGGTGGCAGAAGTTTCCAGGGAAGATGCTGGTGGGATAATGGTGGCTCAGGTTGCGTTTCACCTCCGCAGAGTGGAAACTTTTCTGCTCCCCCTCCCATGTTGTTCCGAGTTCCCAGATGTTTTCCAGATACTGGCTATCTTTATTTACATTTGTGGGGGTGACATTTATTTTACCAGCGCTTATCGAATCTGCCAGAAGGAAGCCGTCTTTATAAAAATAAAAACAAGTTACAGGCTTTTGCTCTGAACCACTCAATGCGCTTTGTTGCTGCATTGGTGACTCGTTATTGATGCTTGGGCTCTGCGAGCTGTGGGTTTGCGCGTCCGTTTCCATTTAAAAGGTGGAGATTTCATTGCTGACGTCTTGCTAAGTGCTGTCCACCTCGCTGGGGGTGAGCAGAGCAAATCGCTGCAGCCTGAAACCTGGATGCTGCACACTTGGGAGCTGTTGGAGCGGCGAGGAGGGGAAGGCAGTGCTGGTGGAGATTGGATCTGGAAGGGACGAGGTTTCGGATGGGGCAGCCCCAGAGCATGTTTGTGGAACGTCCCTGTGACACGTTCTTCACCTTGCAGGCTCAGATCCGCCGTGCTTGACTTTTCTGATGAATGATTTAGGAATTTGTGGGTGTTTGGCAGAGGGGGTGGGAGGGGAGGAAGCGTAATTTTACATCACCGCTGGTGGTTACAACTTAGGTAGAGCCTTCTTGGCCAAATTTGCGCTGCCGGAGAAGAAATGGTTCCCTCTGAATGTCAACGGGATGTTTTCCTGTCATTGTGGGGGACTGACACGCTGCCGTGCTCACGTCCTGGCATGGAAAAGAGCAGCCTTTATCGCACCACGCGCTTTCTTCCCAACTCTGGAGGGATTTCCCGAACGCGCTGCCAGGTTCGATTGTCCTTTTCCCAGCCAAAACGAGTGTCCGGAAAATGAGGAGCAGGGCTGGCATGCATGTGTGTCCCAGCTCTGCGGCGAGCTTTGCCTCCCCAGTGAGACCGCATTCTTTGGGGCGGCATCCTCAGTGCTCGCAGGGAAGGACACATCCCCTAAAGTCCTGCCTGGCTCGGGGAGAAATCCCAGGGATGTTTTCACAGCTTCCCTGCAGCCTAATTACAGCCGCATCGTTTTTATTTAATAAAATCTGATTTCTCCTGAGCTTAGGCAAGGAAGGGAGGAATATTTGCTGTTGCTTCACAAATCGAGCCACAGTAGATTTAGTGTTTTCAGAGGCAGCTTTGCGTGGCACAGACACAGCTTGCATTTCCAAACCGGCTTCCTGAAGGATTTGCTGTTTTCATAGATTTTGATTAATTGGCAATTGGATAATTTTTTATTAACTCTTCAGCCCTTCGCCTGCTCTTTCTGCAGCTTTAAACCAAACCCTTCTGTCATGGTTTAACCCCAGCCAGCAACTAAGCACCACGCAGCCACTCACTCACCACCCCCCCCCCACCCCCACCCTGTGGGATGGGGGAGAAAATCAGGAAAAGAAGTAAAACTCGTGGGTTTAGATAAGAACGGTTTAATAGAACAGAAAAGAAGAAACTAATAATGATAATGATAACACTAATAAAATGACAACAGCAATAATAAAAGGATTGGAATGTACAAATGATGCGCAGTGCAATTGCTCACCACCCACCGACCAACACCCAGTTAGTCCCTGAGCGGCGATTCCCCCCCGTCCCCACTCCCCCCAGTTTCTGTACTAGATGTGGCATCCCATGATATGGAATACCCTGTTGGCCAGTTTGGTCAGGTGCCCTGGCTGTGTCCTGTGCCACTTTCTTGTGCCCCTCCAGGTTTCTCGCTGGCTGGGCATGAGAAGCTGAAAAATCCTTGACTTAGACTAAACGTTCTTAGCAACAACTGAAAACATCAGTGTTATCAACATTCTTTTCATACTGAGCTCAAAACATAGCACTGTACTAGCTACTAGGAAGACAATCAACTCTATCCCAGCTGAAACCAGGACACCTTCAAAGCTGCTTCACACCAAGTAAATGATTCGGGGCGCGAGGTTCTCACTCAGTTTTCAGGCGCTTGTGTTGCAGACAGAGGATGTTTAAGTAATGATGCTTTTCTCTAATAAAGTTGGACATAATGAAAGTGTAATTCTTTTGAACTGTGCTCGCTCCGCTTTTCCTTTCCCCATGTCATGCACTTACACGGTGCAAATAAGCTATAATTTCTGTAAATGATGTAAGGGACTAATTAAAGGTTTTACTTGACTAATCAGCTTGCACTTTAATTAGCACCAAATGGTAATCGCTTGCTGAAACATAAATTGACTTCTTGGCTGCCTGTTATGGGAGAATCCAGTCCGCACTGGTGGGGCTGTCAGAAAAGGGGCGCAGGGGTGCTCTGCCTCCCATCGAGGGAGCCTGCCTTCGTTAACCCCAGCACCACCACAGATGTTAATGAACTGTTGCCAAAGACATAAATTCTTGGTTTCACCTTCCTATTACGCAGCGTGCTCCGTCTGGGCAGGCAGCATCAAATCAGGTCGTTAAAATCTCTTGGCCTGATGAAGAGGGGAGCGCCGGCTGGCGCAGTACTGGCTCGGAAGTTTTTTTATTTCCCTGTTTTCTGAGGCCAGGCTGTGTGAAGCTGACGTGGTGGCTGCCTGCCCGGGAGCAGTGGCTGCCTGCCTGCAGCACCGGCACGGCCGCACGTTGTGCAAACGTGACGGTGTTTTTACGATCACCAATACCACATCGGGGCCTTTCCAGCAACCGGAGAGGGAGCTGAGTGCTGATCTCTCTCTAAATACACCTTGAAATCACTTCCTGACACCGATGTCTCCTCACCCTGCCGTGCTGGAGCCTCCTGGCTCGTTGGGAGCACGTGTAATTAATGTGCCATGCAGGGGGAAGAGCGGGAGATGGCCGTGTCAGTCCCGGTTTGCATTCTTGGCGTGCCTCGCTCCCCTGACCCTGCAGCTTCTGGCTCAGAGGAAACCTTGTGCTGCAAAAAAAAGCTGAGCCCAGCCAGAAATTCGCACTCTGTGGAGCATATTTGGGTCTGGTGGCGTTGGAGAATTGTGCCGAAAGCTGTCGGTCGCTGTCTGCGTGTGCTGTGACGAAGCACAGCTGTCCGCAGCGAGGTATGCAAGGGGTCTGAAGCATCTCCATTTTGTTAATGCACAAGGGGAGGCCCTGGGTTTTGTGCTTGTGATTGTGTGTGGGCTTGGGTTGTTGGTTTTTTTTTTTTTCTCCCTGAAACAAATACTTCAGCTGATTAAAATGTTCTCGCCTTACAAACTGCCTCCGAGGTGACTCCTCCTCTTTCCTTTGAGAGCAGGCTCCTGCAGAATAGCTGCTGCGTTGGGAGGTGGATTTAACAAGTGCTGGGGTAGGGCTCCTGTGCTCCTCTTGCATCCCTGGCGGATCGCCTCCCCCATCTCCCAGAGCTTCCTAATGGTCTTTTGCTAATGAAGAGCGGTACAGTAATGTGGCATCCCAGCTTTGGCATCGTAAGAGGTGGCAGCAACAGCAAGACTCCGGTGTCTTAACCCCATGAGAAATCTCCCCCTTTTCTGGTGCCTTCCTCACCAGGAATATCCATGGTGTCGTATCGGTGGAGGAACAGCCAGGGTGAAGCTGGGGATGTTGGCAGCGATGGGGTGAAGGCTTGGCTGATGCTGGCGGAGCCTGGGGCTGTCCGCAGAGCATCCCTCCTTCACCTCCCACTCTGTGCACGTGATTTAATGAGTTCCCTTGCAGTCGGGTGAGAGGGACGTAGCCGATTTAGGAGCCTGGCATATTTGGGCTGGTGGTCCCTGCTCGGCACATCAGGACTCTCAACTCCAGCAGAGCTATCAAGGGTTTGTGCAGGGACCCCTCTGCCCTCGGAGTAGAGAGGGAGTGAGAAGAGGAGGTTGCCCACCCCACGTCTTTCTTGCTCAGTAAGGATTTTTAAGCCCAAACCATGTTTAGAAGTACAGTCCGCTGCCAGGTTGCATTAAAATCATCATTACAAGTAATTCCCCTCCGAGGCTGCTGGGACAGCGAGACTGGTTGCACATAAATGGAAAGGACTTTGGCTTACTTGGTGCTTGTTTATCGTCTGAAGCTTTCTGTCGCCTATCGACCCACTCCCAGGTCAGGCGATGTCCCCATGGAGCTCTTCCTGATGCGGATTACCATCCTTTTGCTGCTGCTGGGGTTATCTGGTTTCGATAAATAATCACAGAATAAAAACAACGCAGTCTCAGCAATCTCCCTCTCACACAGCCTCAAATGTGCACTGGTCCTTCGGCAGGAGTCAGGTGCATGGGGGACCCCACCTCAAGTTTTGGGGTGCCGGCATCACCGTGGGATGCACAGCTGACTGAGGGCTGCCATCCTCCGCGCAGGAGCACTGAGAGGTAAATGCGGAGCATGGTGGCTCTGAGTTGCTGAAGGCTAATCGGGTTTTGTCAAGCCCTGGGTCGAGCCTGTACTCGCTTTTCTTGTTTCTTTTTTCTTTTTATCCGTTGCTGAAGAGCCAGAGCATCTGAATTAAATAAATGGAGGAAATTTGGATGGTTTTGTTTACTTCTCCGGTGACTTAACGCCTTGTTCAGCTGTCAGAATAAACATATCAGCTATAGATTGAGTTTCTCTCCTCCACCCTTGACCAAAGGGATCTTCTGCGCGTGGAGGAACCTGTTTGTCCTGGCCAGGATAGGTGGGAGCAGAAGATGTCAGATACATACTGGGAGACTCTTTTCTTCTTTTTTAAATCAGTTTGGAATTTCCTCTTGAAATCACACTCGAGGGTTTGGTTAACTCCACTGCAAGTGAGGTAGTCACTGGTGTAATAGCTCCTCGGCTGGCTCAGCAGTTGTTCCTGATGCCCTCTCCCAAAGCAGTCCATCCTTCCAAGGTTTTCCACACCAGTTGTTAAACTGTTTCTGCTTCCAGAACAGATATCCCAAAAATGGCGTGCAATTTGCATTTCTTGACATCCTTTTAGTTAAAAGCACCTGCTTTCTGCATTGCCAGGTACATAGTAGGATGGGGTTTCCTTAATTTTGGATCTTTTAGGCTGGATTTTGCTCAAGGATTGTCACTATTTTTTGAAAAGTTGCACGTTCACCTGATACCGCTTTGCTGGGAAAGCAGCCGTGCGTGGAGCTGGTCCTTGGGGCCAAGCTGCTGGTGCTCTTTGCTGATTAAAACGGACGTACGTACCCAAGCACAGATTTAGATCTTGGCTCAAGGCCCTTGTCTGTGCTTCTGGCTGGCGTAGGTGTAGGTCTGCAGGGTTTTGAGGAAGAATTTTGGGTCAGGACAGGAGCTCACCACTCCTGGAGGAGCCTGGGCTCGAGCATTTCCAGTCCTCCCACCCCTCCAGCACATCCAGTTGGAGATGGATGCTCTGGGTCTACGTATGGACATTAGGTCCAGACTAAAACCCAAGCGTGTGAAGGTAGCTCTTAGGGGCCGCACGCCTCTGCTGCCTCCCAGGGGTTCAGCACGTCATCTCTGCTCAGAAATGAGCTCCGCTCATCCCTCTTGGCTGGGTCCCTATTTAATTTCTGCCATAATTATTTTCTGGTGCCCTGGGGTGCGGTCCTCTTGCCCTCCACACAGCAGTTGGGCACTGGAGCACTTCCACGCGGAGATTAAATGAACGAAGACTTTCCAAGCATTCACCAGCTCAGGGAGAAACGCTGTTTGAATGTAATGGTGGGTAAAGTGGAGGTTAGCAGGTGGAGTGAGTTTTGTGTGATGTCCTGCATTGAAGGGTCTCCTGGCAAAGCAGAGTAGAGCCAGAGGATTAATTTGGGTCCGGAGCTGATTTTGGAAAGTGATTTCCCAAAGCACCCCAAGATTTCATCTCCTGTGTGTCCGTGCGTGCAGCTAATTCTGCTTTACAGGGAGAAATTCGGTCTGCGGAGCTTCTGCCTGTATCTCTGGAAACTGAGATAAGCGTAATTGGAGCTCATGCTTCGAGGCACAAATTGTGTCTGCGGGGAATGGGAGGACTGGCCCTCTTCTGGTGCAATATTGTGCCACAGAGTTTTAAGGGGGAGTTTCTGGTGCTGTGTGGCTTTGTCTAACGGTGGAGATTGCACTGGCTCCATGAACCTTTAGAGAATAAGGTAAAATTCAGTATTAGCTGAATCAAAGCTGGTGGGTTTGATTTTTGGCCGGACCTCTTGGTGGGTACACCAAAACCCAGGTGTACCCCGTTTCTTTTTGTATAAAATATTCCAGTAGTTTTGGAAGAATCACATCACCATCATTGTTGTTTCTTCCTCTCACTCTGTTTTTTTTGAGTGTGGTAGCTGGTTGCATGAAGGACGGGAATCCTTTTCCAAAGCTTGCCATCGGTGGCTTCTGCTGTTCTCTAGCACCTCTTCTCCGAAGACCTCGGAGCTCTTTGTAATCATCTTCTGCTCGAAGAAGCTGGTATTATCCTGCTCTACTGAAGGGGAAACTGAAGTGCCCAGAGGTGACTCACTTCTTGTTGCAGGGCAAGTCAGGAGAAGAGCCGTGAACAGACTCCCAGAAACCTGCCTTTTGGCATTAAAGCAGGAAAAGGACTGGAGTTGTGGCAGGGTGATGACTGCGGAGTGGATGGAAAAAGGCAAAAATTAAAATAGTTTTGCACTCAAAGCCTAAGCTTTTCGCCACGAAGAAAATGCCTTGCTAGGCTGGTTTTTGTGTGTGCTGGTAACCATTTCGGACCCGGCGTTGCTTTGCCACTGCTCTGTGGAGCATCAAATGCAGATGGAAATAGCAAGGCTTCATGTTTGCAGCTCTGAAACAATATTTTGATCTTCTGGCTTAACCCTCGCTCCACTGACGCTGGGCTTTGCCAAAACAATTACTCTCTTACAGCTGTTCACAGCAATATCCTGCGGTATCAAGGCAATTGTACCAGTATAAATAAATTGGGAGATTTGTCCAGATGCAAAATAACCTGTCGAAAGCTACCCTCTGTTTTCTAGCAGGTAGTACCCTGATTTTGGATCGCGAGGTGTCTGTACAAAGAGCTGTGCCCACGCAGATGGGTGCTGCAGCCGTCCCCAGTTTCAGCCAGTGGCATTGCCAGCCACGTCGCAGAGTCAAATGGTCACTTGCTGTCACAAGCTCTGCTGAATCCAAACTGATTTATTCCTTAAAAACAACCCGAACAAAACAACCTCCTGCAATTGTTTCCCTTCCCGTTTGTGGCGGGCGATGGGATTAAGGTTTAACCTCTCTCTGCCTGGTCTGCGGGTGGCTTCGGAGGGAGCTTGGCAGGCACTTGCCTTTTCTCCCCGCAAGCCCCAGCTTGTCGAGGTCCGCAGGCTCCTGCACCTGAAACTTCTGCGCAAGCATTTTCCCCGCGCTCGGGGCGGGAGCGGCGATGTCTCATCGTGGGATGCCTTGGAACTCCATGGTGGGGGTCACGTAGCCAGGGCCCCCGCTCAGTACCACCGACTCGGTGGTCCACCACCTGGACCTCTAAGGCACTGGGCTCACTTTTTTGCCCCTGCTTCCCCGGACGGTCAGAGCCATCTTGCTGCACATCGTGCCAGGGTGGTGGGATGGTGGTGGGGTGTCCCGCTCTGCAGCTCAGTGCCCCCCATCAGGATGGAGGAGACGTGGCCTCGCGAAAGGCTCCTCTTCAGCAGAAAATGTCTCGCTGTGGCCGCAGGTAAAACACCTGGGGCTGCTTTGTGCCCCGCAGGTTGAGCTCAAGCCCCACTGCTGGAGGTGCAGGGACGTGCAGCGAGCACCAGCGGTTAGGCAGAGCTTTGATGTACTGGTTCCCTGTGCCGCCGCGTCCTGCAGGCCGGAAGTTTTGCTTTGGGACAACAGGATTAAAGAAAATTAATCCCCTTTGATCGAGCTTTTGAGGCTGAGTTTGGGGAGGTGCGTTGCCTCTGAAACCAGGAGGATCCTTGCAGGGGTTGCTAAGTACTTCAAATGCTTTGAATTCCAGGATTCCTCCATCGTCTGCCTGGGGACATCGGGTTTGTTTAAGCCATAATCCGTCGTTTAATCCATCCCAGGTACCGCGTCGTGCTCTCCTGCCACCTGCACGCTCAGGCGGCCTCAACCAGGTCCGTTTTTGGCCGCTCGTCTTCGTCGAGCGGCGCGGCGCAGGGCTGGAAGGCTGACACCTCTCCTCCTCTTTGAAGATTGCCGCTCCCAGCTCGGGATGGTTCCCTCCTCGCTTGTGCAAAGCCAGCTGGGCCAGTTCAACCCGCCCTCGCCGGCAGGTTAAACAAACCCGAGCAAAGCATTACGCTTCCGCCGTCTCGGCAAGGCAGACATCGACGTCCTCAGCTGGAAGAGGACGCCCGTCTCTGCCGCGTTGCTTCAGGTCTGTCCTTCGAGATCTTCCATCCTCAGAGAATGTGATACCATCGAGGAAATCCCAGGTTTCCAGCTGAGCTGCCGGTTGCCCTTCTAGTACGAGGTGATTTATCAGCAGGTACGAAACCCTCTTGGCGCGGTCCTCGCTGTGCAAATATCGAGCCGTCATTTGGGGTTTTTAAAGCAAAATGTAAGAACAAAGGCTGGAGCAATATCAGCTTGAAGCCGTGTGAGAAGTTTATTGCTAAATAAAAGGCAATAGCAGGGCTGAGTCTGTACGGCGTAGGCCTTGGGGAGATGAAGTCTCTGTAATAGCTGATACATGGCTTTTTTCCACCGATACTTTGAAACTTTGTTGTGTGAAGGAAGCCTGCTTCATCTGGTGGTAGGGCTGAGTTGCGAGTGGAGTTTGTTTTGGAGACAAGCTTTTGTTCGGTGCTCTGAGGCGCTATCGGGATGTGCTTGCACAGTGGGAAGGGACTAATTAGGTGGTACCAAGCAGGCAAGGGTGCTGCAGGTTCAGGAAACATCAGAATCGTCTGCAAGGCAAGGATTAGGAAAGACATGTGCCTTCGCTAAGATTTGGGGGCTAGAGCTATTTCTTTAGTGTGCTTATATCTTTATATGAATTAATTAGTGTGTTTCACAAGGCTCTGAAATTGATGCTGGGGGCTCTTTGTGCTCTTGGCAGCTGAAGAGAGCAGCTGGTGAATTTTTGTAGTCGCAGCAGCTTTTGAAGACGTGCGAATCGGAGGTTTTTAAGCCTCTGCTTGTTCGTACTGACACAAGAAAAATAACTTTCCAGAAGCACAAATGGGTCTTGCCTCTTGCATTAACAGAGACGCCGCGGCTCGAGTTCTTCCCAGTTCTCCGCTGCTGTTTTTCTCCTTCCCAAACAGATAAAACGAGGAACGCATGAACACTAAAATGTGATCTGAAGCCCGTTCTCAAGCTCCTGGGGGGCTTGGGATGAATTCAGTGCTTTTCACCAAGCTAGGTAACATCTTAAATTGCTGTGGCCACGACTCTCTGTTAAGGTTTTAAGCGAACCACCTTTTCCCTCCAAGCATGCGTGCAGCTCTTGCATCCCAAAAGGGTCCGGTGCTGACGGATGCAGGCTTGTGAATTCGCCCAGCGCAGGCATCTGCCCATGGAGCTGCCCTTCAAGACCCCCACGCGATGCGGCAGCATCGAGATCCTCCATCCTGGTGATGCCAGGAACATCCTGCTTGAGCTGCACCGAAACACGCTCCTTCACCACATCCTCTGTACACTTATGGCACTCTGGCATCTTCTCCAGCCAAGCAGCGTAAGGTTGTGACTTGTGAAATTGGAGAGGGAAAAAAAAAAAAAGAACAAGTGGTGGGAGAGGTTAGTCTTCCTCTGATGATCTTTTCTTATTATTTTTTTTCCCCCCGGACGCCACATCCTTCTGATGTGATTCTAGGAAAGCTTCCAAGCGCCAATTAGCAGTCCGATGGTGGTGCAGAAGATATTTTGATCCATGAATATTCTGAAAGAGAATAAATACGAGGAAAATTAGTGCAAATGGGAAGTGAGCAATCTTGTTGTAAACCATGATAAATGATTAACATTCCCGACTGTGGTTTTTTTACCCACCCTCCCTACTTGTAAAAGGCATTTGAATAAAAATAAGACCTTCTCGGCTGCGAGACATCATCGGGCTCCGTTGGATGGAGTTGGCAGAGGCACAGCTGTGGTGGCTCAACTCTTATCACCCGCAGGTGCCTGCTGCTCTCCCCCGTCTCGCCCTCGCTGCCCAGTTCGTGGTCTGGCACCTTCCCAGCAAACGCCGATGGGCTGGACTGTGCGTGGCGGAGGCTCGCAGCTGCTCAGGTGCTTGGCACAGCGGGCTGCAGTTGATTTGCAATGCCAGGCAAACCTCCCAAGTTTGTCTGTGAGATTCGCCAGCTCATCAGGCCAATTTGAGGGTGTTTGAGCAAACACTGAAGGAAAGAAAAGAGAGGAGTGAAATATGCACGCCGACATCAAAGCCTTGCTTTTCTCTGCCGGAGAGGGCTCAGACACTGTTCCTCCTCGCAGCGAGCGAGCTGGAGAGTGCACGCTACCTCATGGGACCCACCAATTAGTGCTGCTTTCGTTTAGGAAAAGGCATCACTCTCTTTCAGCCAGAGACAGTGGAAGAGGCAGAAGCTTTAGGCAGCAGAGTTGTGATCCTCACCCTTAGGTGAGGCTCCGATGCCCAGGTGAGGAGCTCCTCAGCTCATCCTCACACAGAAGGTCCAGATCACACCTAGAGTCCCCTGGCCAGGCTTCAGGGGTCACGTATCTTAACAAGGGGTCTTAAAACCAGCAAAACCCACGGGAGCTGCGGCTGCAGGTCGCCGGTCCCGGCCATGAGGGGCTTGGTTACTGCAGCACCAGCGTGTGCCGGCAGTCCCCACCGATGGACACGCTTCACCGGCGTGCTCTGTGCCCATACTCCAGGGCACAGACACGCTTTTAGGGGCTCTTGAGAAAGCTGGGTGAACGCACTGAGGGGACGCGCAGTGGGAGAGAGGCACGCTGGAAGCGCGGCATGGCGAAGGGCTGCTACCCCGAC
Source organism: Haliaeetus albicilla (assembly GCF_947461875.1). Classification (NCBI taxonomy): domain Eukaryota; kingdom Metazoa; phylum Chordata; class Aves; order Accipitriformes; family Accipitridae; genus Haliaeetus; species Haliaeetus albicilla. Next base: position 72,124,017 of record NC_091516.1, on the reverse strand, counting down.
CGGGGGAAATTACCCGGGCTGGGAGGGCCGGTTCTTCCTGCCGGGATGGCTGGCAGGTTTTCTGCCGGCTCTCTACTGCCCTTTCCCTCTCCTTCCTTCCCCGTCTCTTGATCCCCAGCCACCCGGAGGGGGACTTGACTGGCTGCTTTGTTTCAAATGTTGCTGCCTCATTGGTTCCCGGCTCAAATCTCCTCTATTCCTGCTCCGCTTCTTGCAAGCTTCGTCTTTAACCCCTCCGAGCCTCGCGGCAGCCGCCCTGCCATCTCCTCTCCCGGCTATTCCTCCCTCCGCGCTCTCTCGACGGATTACCGGCCTCGCGGCGTGGGCGAGAGTTCAACGGCAGCGGCGCTCCCAGTCCTGGAAAATGGTAATAATGCCTGTTAAATCGTGGGGCCGTAGCGCCGGCGTTAGTCACTGCGTTGGGCGCGGGGAGACAGCGGCAAGCTGTTATTTCAGTCACTGACTTCGGAGTGGGACTCACCGCTGTGGGAAGTGAGTAGGACAAGCTTTGCTCAGCAAGCAGCTTTGCCTCCCTGGACCCCTTCTGGGGTACACCGGGGTTAACCGCGCTGCTCACTCCTGTCCCAGTCCGTCCCCGGCATCCAACCGCCGGAGGATGAAGGAGAGGAAAGTCCAGCCGTCCCGGTACAAGCCCGGAGCCCACGGGAGCCCAGTGGCAGGAGCGTCTGCCTGCAAAACCGGTTCTGGAGGGCGATAAGAGCAGGTTGGGAAGTACGTGAAGCTGGGAAAGTCAGCACTGCGGCGGGGAGGGGGAGAAAACACCGGTGGGGAGAGCTGTGTGCCAGGACCACTGCGTTGGCTTGGTCCTCCATAGGCAGTGATCGTGTCCCCCACGGGGCCAGGAGCGGCCATCGGGGTCCAGGAACCAGGTGGGGGGTCTGGGAGCGTGGACCCCGGCTGGCCTGGGGAGCTGATGGCAGATTGCCCCAATCCATAGGTCTCCCCACATCCCGGCCCCCGTCCTGCGCTCGTCCGCCCATCGCTCGCCGGTGCTGGGGGAGGCGCTTTGGAGTTTGCAGCGTCAGGAGTTGGAAGCTCTGCCGCTGGCCCGGAGCGTTGGGCCGGAGCTGCCGGCCTCCAGCGTGAGCTGTGACACCCCCCCCAGCCCCCTTTGCCCCACAAGGGGCCACCCGTGCACGGTTTTGGGGGGGTTCCTTAGTCCCCACGCCTCTCTCGGGGCGAGGGCTTGGAGTGATCTTCTCTCCCTCCTCCCCCTCTGGCTTGCAGGAAGCAGGAGGATGGTGAAGGTGAGTAATGCAGAGTCTGGCTGATTTTTATGTTTGGTTTTTTTAATGAGTTTTAACCAGGCTGTTTTGGGAAGGGGGAGCACTGAGGGGGAGGCTCTCAGAGGAGGTTTATTCCCTTTCTGAGCCTGAGCCTGAGCCTGGTTGGGCGGCTGTTGGAGACGCGCGGAGCAACAGGGGATCTCTCCATCTTGCTGGCTGAAGCAGGTCTGTTGTTCGTTAGCGGCGCTGTGAGGTGAGGCCGGTGTTTCGGGGGGAAACAGAGTTATTTCTGGCAAGGAAGATGGGAGGGACTCTCATTTTCCTTGCGCGTAGGGGTGAGCCTGTTTGCATGGGAAGGAAAAGGGGAAAAACTGAAAACCCAGCAAGCAGGGGAAAACTGAACCCCACATCTGTGCCACACACAGGGTTTGGACTTTAAAAACTGGATATCCCTTTGGCAGGGCGTCCTGCTCGGCCACAGATGGCACACAGGTTAATGATGTGGAAGGGCTCGTCGCTGGCTAACACTTCCCAGCTGGTGGCAAGCAAAAGGTTGTTCTTGCGTGGAAACAAGAGGAATATGTCAACAAGGAAATAATGTCACCCGGAGCCAGCTGCCTGCTGGCACGGTGGGAACGAGGCTTTGGGGATTTGTAAGACCCCCTAAAACCCCTTATGTCCGAGCCTGACCTGGCCTGAAGAGAAGACCTGAATGCCAGAGTCAGTTCTGAAGGGGTGCATTGGGTGACAGTGCTGGCACCCGGGGGGTTCCTCTTGCTCTTGGGTGTCCCATGGGCTCCTCTGAACCTCGGAGGAGGCTCTGGGTGAGCTGAGCTGACGCCAGGGGCAGCCAGGACTCCAGAGCCCCCTCTGTGTGGGTTTTTTTTGTTTGTTTTTTTCCTCAAGCACCACGTAATTTATCCAACTTCTGAGCGTCCTCAGCTAAAATTGTGTCTCAAAATCCAAACTTCACCTGTATCAGGCAGAAAGTCTCTTTGCAGAGCCTGGGGTAGGGAGACCAGCTCTGAGATGTGAACGCGGTGCAGCTGCAAGACAAACAGCCCCTTTCTGCTGCTCCGGGGAGCAGGAGCAGCTGGACCAGATGTTTATTTTGCTGGGCCCAATGTGTTTAAAGAGGAGGCGAGTGTGTGAACCATGTACAGCTGCACCAGAGATTTATTCTTAGGCACAGGGACAAACGGGACGCTGCTTCTGGATCCTGCCGGGGATCTGTTAAATCTGTTTGCCATTTGTCCACGCAAATGGCAGGACACTCTCCTGCCAATGGACATTCAAATCTATCAGTTTCAGATTTTATGCAAGGGAACAAATTGTCTGCGTGCACCTTTGTCAGCTTTTTTTTCCCCCCTTTATTTTTCATTTGAAAGCTGCTAGCAAACTCCCCGCCAGCGTTAACATAGGTTTCGGGGTGTTTGTCAGCAATGGAGAATATTCTGCTGTTTTGTTTACTCAGGGCTGCTAGAAGCGTTAGTTAATGGCTAACTAATTAAACAAAGCAGAGATAAAGGGAATCTGACCTGGGCTAGGACAGGGCTGAGGAATGTGCATAGCTCTGGTGGAGGCGAATATCTAGCCAAGAGGGGGGAACGTGGGGGAGATGTTAACCCGCTCTTAACCCCTTCCTCCTTTCGCAGAGAGTCCCTTCCCACCATCGAGATCTCCTCCAGGCTCGGCTCAGCCCCCATGTCCCTTTGCGCTGCCTGTTTTCCCCCAGCCAGCCCCAAAAGGATTATTTTTTGCAAAGCCAAGGTAGATTTGGAGGCTGATTAGCTTAACTAGCAGGGTCCCAAGGCACTCGGATGCTCCAACCTCCGGTGTGCAAGTTGATGTATATCCTCCAGGTACATATAGTTTCCTTAGACTTCCCTGCAGTCAAACACAAAGTGAGCGTTTTTTAAACATCCCAGTTTAAAGTTCAGCGATTATCTCCCAAAACCAGGAGACCCTTTGCCATCCAGAAACCGGACTTTTGTCCACACAGCGATTCTCCGCAAAGGCTCCTGCATGCGAGGAAGGATCCTGTGCAAAGGAAGGTGGTGTTTGGGAGCTACAGGTGCAGGTGAAAGGAGGGACCAGCCTTGGTTTTCCTTTTAGGCGCAGTCCTGCCACAGGGATGGCCTGAAATGTCTGTTCCTCACCAAAACAGCAGCAGTCTGCCTGGGCTAGAAGCTACGGGAAGCCGACGTGGTGCTTGCTGTGACCGTAAAAGGATGAACTGAACAAAAGCACCCGCCCCGGGGTTACTTTTTAGCCATCAGGGTCTAGAACGTGAAGTTTTCCTGGCTCGGGAATCCCGTAAACCCACTGGCTGCACGTTCACACCTTTGTTTACCCCTAGTTAATGTATTTGCTTGTGCACAGTGCAGTTCAGGATTCAACGCAGCCCAAGCCGGCGCTGGATTGTGCTGAAGAGAGCCCGAGAGCGGCTATGTCAGACCCCTGGGGTGAGCAGGTAAAACAGTGGATCGCAAATATATGGGATTCCCTCCGTTTTTTAAAGGGAGACCAGGATGGAGGTGGAGGCATCCAGGCAGAGAAAAACTTTGCTAATGGATCGGGGATTTATTCAGAAAACCTCAAAGATTGGGAAAGCTGGAGAGTAGGGAGTGCCTTTGTGGACGCCTTGGACGTGGCGGGATGCTGGAGCACTGGAGTTGGGATTTCCTGTGTGGAGAAAGGGATTGTCTCGGGAGCTGTTCAGTTTCGCGCCGGGCAGCCTGTCGGAAGCAGATTCAGGGAGACTAAAATGGAAGGAAACAGCCACAATCACCACCCGAAGGCAGTGAAAGTGGGAAAAACGGATCTGCCTCATGGCAGCCCTGGCTCTGCCGCTCTCCCCGTGCCCGCAGCAGGATTTTGGCATTGTCCCTGAGTCCCTGTGTGTCCCAGGATTGTCCCCCTTTTGCGGGATGGGGACAGTGTGCATAGTGGTGGGGTGTCACCCAGCTCCACCAGGATTCAGCCTCTCGACTCGACTGACTTCAGTCCCCTTTCAAATTTTGTCAGCTTGCTTCTAGCCTGGTCCCAGGCACCGGCCACTGTGAAACCAGCCGGTGGGGTTAGGCACTAAAGGTCACGCTCGAATTGCATCCCACCAGCCACAGGGTCTCCCCAAAATCCTCCTGGTGAGCTCCTTTTGGGTTTGGGCACTGCAGGATGGCACTGCTCCTTCTGAAACTGGAGAAATGAGGGAGTTAAACAAACAAACCTTAAATAGTGGCCTAAAATGCCAGGCTTCCTTGGGTTTGTTTTACTCAGCTGCCTCCATGTCCCCCATCCCGTGTGGGAGGGGTGTGCTTCCTCCCAGCCGCCTGCTTTTACTAACAAACAAATAAAAACCGGTTTTTCCTCTGCTGATGGGCTTTTGCCAGCGAGACGCAGGGCTGGAGCTGGACATGGTGAGAGGCTTGCACCATCGTAGCTTGGTAGGCTCATCCCCGTGGTGGCATTCCCCTGGTGCCGGCGCGCTGTGTCCCCGGAGAGGGGATTTTTTGGTACTTTTTTTGATGTTTTAAAGCCCAAGCTGCTTCTCACGTGAAAGCACCGACCTGCTGGTTTCAGGCAAGCGAAAGGTGGGTTAATTTGCAGCTTCGTCCTCTTCTCTCCCTGGGGCTTGCACCTAAGGTGAGCAGCATCCATGTATGGACACCGGGGCTCGCACTCAAGCAGGAACCTGTTTAAAAGCATCATCTGACCCCCATTAATTACAGCACCTCCTGGACCATGGCTCGCCGAGTGCCAGCAGATCCCCGGCAGCGGCTGTGAACCGAGCTCTGTCACCCGCCGAGTCCAGAACAAGCCGGTAGTTACGGAGATCAGCTGGTTTTGGCAACCGCCAGCAGACTTGGCAGCTCTCGATCCCGCTGCCAGCGGGCAGGTGCTGGTGTTGCCATCAGTAGCCGGAGTGCTGAGGTGGAAATAGCCGGCGCTACCGGTCTTTCCAGGCTGCGGCGAGGGTGTTTCAGCAAGGGGACGCTTTTCTCACTCACCCCTTGTTCTGCATTCACTGCACCGACCACTGGCACCCCATGTGTATGGGGCTGGACCCAGAGGACGCTCAGCAGGTATTTAATGGGGGAGAAAAAAAAAATCAGAGTTTAAGGTCCTTAAGCTGCTTTAGGAGCATTTTGAGTTGCTAATCTTTCCCCTCGACTGACGCTGGTGTTTAATAGGGTCCAATAGCTCCAACCTGTTTCTCTCTGGCTCTCGTCCTGGTTGGAATATCAGCCGAGCCACAATGCACAAGAGCGAGGGCTCACTTTCAAGTGCTCTTGCTTTAGCCCTGGGTGTGATGGTATCCATCTAAAGCTTGATTTCTTTTTTTTCTCTTTACTGCAACTCAGAAATTTTTTATTTTCCTCTCCCGGGTCGGGAGGAGCAGGATTGCGCCGACTTCCAGCATCTGCTCCGCTGCAGAAACTATTGAAACAATTCAAAAAAACAACCTGAAATTGTTGATATAGGGGAGGCTTGCCAGTGCTCCGGGCTCCCGCTGGGCAGGATCGATCGTGTACCTTTGAGCTTGAAAGGATGCGGGCGTTTGGACGATGTAAACAAGCCTCTATTGTGCCTGGCTGCGGGTGTTTACACCAGGAAAATTGGCGTGGCTGTCCACCCTGGGGCCAGGCTTCCTCTGCAGCCACAGCTCTTCATCCTGGGAGACTGAGATGCGTTCAGGGATAGTCTCAAATACACCGTGAATGAACAAAACTTGTAAATAAATAAAGAAAACTGGCTGTATTCAGTGGCTTTGTCTTTGCAGCCTGCAAAGGGAAACTGTATAACTTGTTGGGCGAAAACTGGGTTTGAATTTCATGCTGAAAACGTGCTGGCCATGCTGCTAAGTTTAGTTTCAGCAGCCTTGACTTGTATTTTAGGCTCCTCGACCTGTATTTAAGTGCCTGAGTAAACAGTCTCTTGTTCTCACTCAGGCTGAACATCTGCGTGCCTGACTTTTTGCAGGTCAGGCTGTTTTTCTTGTCGGTTTATTCAGCTTGTAACTTAAAATGCTGCCTTAAAACCACACTTAAAAGTGGTTTCAAATGACACCCTTTTACCTAAAGGCTTAAGGAATGGTGTTAGTCACCGACGTCCAGCGAAATGACCTTTTCCCGCGTGTCGCTGGACTGCCCGGGCTTGCATTCGCTACCAGCTTGCTTTCCTTGTTGTACCTTGTGTGTTTCATTTTTTTAAAAAAAAATCTCCTAGCTTTTAATTGTGGGAGGGTTTTTTGCTTAGTTTTTAAATTTAGGAGCATTACATCAAAGAGAGGAGGGATGCAGAAGAATGTCTGCGAGACTGGGGCTCCCAAAACTTCCCTTCTCCTGGAAGAAACATAATGCCTGTGCAAGTTACGCTGGGGAGGAAGCAAAGACAAGTGGAAAGAAGCAGGATTATCCCAGAAGGGAGAAGACCCCTGCCTCGTGCCACCCCTTTATGGCTTCAGGAAGACAACTGCAACAGTTGCGGAGAGGAGAAGGACATCCCCAACCGTCTCTGTGGGTCGTGTGAGCTGCCGAATCCCTGGCAGCAGCATTATCTCACCTCCAGGACAGGCAAAAGTGCGGGGGTTGCGGTGGAAGGAAGCAGAGTCCAGCCCCAGCTGGGCTTGGAAATGCCTTTGCAGTGAGGACAGGCGTTAGTAATCCAAGCCTGTGTTGTCCCGTGATTCACGGAGGCAACGGTGCTTCCCGGGGCTGAGCCGGGATGCATGGCCCCCATGGAGGCTCCGAGAAGACTTGCTGCTGCTTTAGTGTCGCACCAAAAGCACCCCAGGCCCCTCCGCTACCTCTTGGAGAGGTGCTGCACGCCACCGGCTTTTTTTTCATGGAGAACTGTGCAGGATCAGTCACCAGGGTCCAAAACAGGACCTGAATCTGGAAGACAGTAATCGTAACCAAAGTTGTTCCATGATGCAGAGATGCATGTGAACTCCACCGTCCCCATCTTGGCAACACGTCGCATGTGCTTGAGAAAACACCTTTAATTAGGGAGATTTTGCTCGAGGTCCTGGCTAGGCACCCGTCCACCTGCCTGCTGGGCTTGGGCAGACCTCCACGCCGCTCCATATCCAACCAGTTCCCTGTCACTTCAGGGCAGCTGGTGGTGGGGAGCCAGGAGAAGACACTGCAAGGGGTTTCTTTGGATTCGTCTGTGGCCGGCTAACGAGCCCAGAGCAGTGCAGGGTCAGTGTTTTACCCTTAGGTGCCTGTTCAGCTGCTAGAGTTTAACTTCAGTATAATGATGAATACCTGCTGATTCCCTTGTGTGTCCGAGTGGGTGTTTTCTGCCCCAAGGAGGCTGCAATATGCTGGTTGAAGCCCTTGGGGGGACAGTTGCCAAACTTTGGCTGCAGACCAGCGGAAGAGTAATTGCAGTGCTGCAAAACACTTGCAAGATCAGCCCTAAATCCCTGGGTGCTGGGACACTGTGTCAGGGGAAGCCATTCGTGGAATGGCTGGAGGAAGAGCCGAGGAAATTGTCCACCCAGGTGGTGACAAAGAAGGACGGCAGGTTGAGGAGCCGAAGCTCATTGCAGGGAATTTTCTCATGCGCTGTACAGGCGGGCAGCCTGGAGCCCCGAAAAGCTCCCTTGGTTGCCCTGGTTTGCAATCACTGCCTTCGCTTTAAAAAAATAAAGGCAGGAGGGACCTGCAAATGCATCTTCAAACAAGCGGAAAAAATGGGGGATGAGAAGGACCGGTGGGGGATTGCAAACGCAGCTGCGAGGTCAGGTGGGCTATAATAACCCGCCTGGACGGGGAGCAGCCTAACGAAGCTCAGGGCTTACAGTCACTCAAGGTGTTTCCTTTTTGGCACATGTGTGGCAAGTAATTATTTTGCCAGAGAGCAAGGTCACTTTCTAAAGAAGGGGCTGTTCATTTTATGGCTTGCTGAGGTCACTGGTGCACTGCCCACCTCTCCCTCCTCCTCCAGGCTTCATTTTGTCCCCCTTCTTTGCCCCTCAGGTCTTCTAGCCGGCCTCACCATGTTCAGCAAGAAGAAGAAACGCATCGAGATCTCTGCTCCCTCCAACTTTGAGCACCGCGTCCACACCGGCTACGACCAGCAAGAGCAGAAATTCACAGGGCTGCCACGGCAATGGCAGGGCATCATCGAGGAGTCGGCCAAGCGCCCCAAGCCACTGGTGGACCCTGTCTGCATCACTGCCATCCAGCACGGCTCTCAGAAGGTAGGCAGCTCTGCCACCGTGGCCTCTGCCCTCTCGGGGAGGGCTGATGATACTGCTTTAGGGGCCAGAAAGCCAGGCTGGGGATAATTTGGGCTCTGTGCCCTCTCCCTGGGGTGCCACGGAGCAGGTAAGGTGACAGTTTGGTCTCTAATCTGTGCAGGCGGCAGCGGCATCCCCACAGCCAACTGCCTGCCCCTTCCCTGCTCGGTGCGGGGCTGTGCGGGACAGGGACCACCCAGCTGCCACCCACACAGTGTGAAAACCTCTCCCGCATCCTCCTAGCAGCTGGAAAAAAAACACCCTACAGGAAAACGCCAGGGAAAAACAGTGTCTGTTCCTTCCCATCTCATCCCCTCCCCATGCCTGTGTTTCCCCAAGCTGCCATTACGTCGTTTTTTTAAAGTCTGGCTTGTCTGCTCCCCTCAGTTGAGGACACCCACGCCACCCCCATGCCCCAGCTCTGCTGTTCCTCCACCTTCACCCTAATTAAAGTCCCCGGCACTGGCCATGGTGCGACCAGCATGCCCAGCGCTGGCGTTCCTGCGCAGCCAGCGGCTTCGCTCACTCGGCTGGTTTGCCCCGGACAATGGGGCGGCTCCAGCAGCCGTGAGTAACGCTGGCTGCAGCCTTTCCGAGTGAAGCCAGCTGGGCAATTCTGCTGACCCAAAAAGATGCCAAAACCGGTGGGGCCCCTCGGTGCTGCCAAGCCCCATGGCTCGTGGTTGGGAGCCTCTGCATCCCATGCAGCTGGGGTTTGTTGTGGAGGTACAGGCTCGGCTCGCTTGTCAAGGAAATAACCTCCTCCCCAAGGCGGTGGGAGGAGGAGGAGGAGGAAGAGGAGGGGATATAAATAGCCAAGGATGTGCTGTGCTCGCTTACCCTGTGTGGAGGTGCTTGCTGCAGGGGAAGGCATCCTCTTCAGAGGAAGGCGAGAGGTCTAGGGGATGAGGATGGGATGGCTCCCACTATCCCCTCGCCTCTGGCTGCATGGTTGTGCCCTCCGAGGCTCAAGTCCATGAGGGTGCAGATCCCTCCCTGAGAGCTGGGAAACAGGGCATGTCCTTCCCCACTCCAGCCAGTCTGATACTGGGAGCCGAGGGAACCCTCTCTGCGCAGCCCACAGCTCCACAGTTTGGGTGTCCTGCCTGGCTGGGACCTGCCTTCCAGCATCAGGCTTCATTTTTACCTGCTCTGCTCTTCCCCTTTGCTCTGAGGTGGCATTCGGGACAGGCTCATTAACATTTGGCTAAACGAACCATGTCTGCCCTCACCTCCTGCATCTCCTCTCCCTCCTCCATGGGTCGATGACACTGAGGGGAGGAGGACCAGCACCTGCCCCAGAGCTTTGCTGGGACTGGACCCCAGCCAGGAACAAAACCTGCTGCCTCTGCACAGTTACTAATAATGGTGTTCTGGGGGCAGACGGAGCCCCCTGGGCACAAGCCAGGGGACGAGGCACTGCCAGCAGCCCTCCAGACCCTTCCCTGTGAGCCCCCTGAGTGGGGCTGGGTCTGGCCAAATGCTTCTCGGGTGCGTGCTGCCTTTTGGGGCGCTTGGCCCGTCCTGGAGGAGAGGCACGAGGCTGGCTCCAGCTCCTCGAGGGACAGCCCTGTTATTTTAGTGCCTAGAAACGTCCCGGTGGGGCATGGGGCTGCTGGGGAAAGGCAGAGTCCCCTCCCCTCTCTCCCAGCCTCCAGCATCCTCCTCCGTGAGGCTGCACAGCCCCGCTGGGCTCAGCCACCTCCCGGCACTCAACTGGACCGAGGTGGCATCAGCACCAGCCCCTGGAGACCCTGTCCCCTCCCCTCCCCACGTCCCCTCTGTGTGAGCCATGTCCCCATCACCACCAGGCATTTCATTTTCATTTTTTTTTATTTTCTTCCCTTTTTTTTTCTTTTTTTTTTTTTTCTGTTGTTCTGTTTGTGCTTTGTGTTCCTGTCCGCCTCCCGTCCCACGTCCTGCTCAAAGACCATCGTGCGGGGCAGCAAAGCCGCCAAGGACGGCTCCCTGACCTGGCTGCTGGACGAGTTTGAGAACATGTCCGTGTCCCGTTCCAATTCTCTGCGCAGGGACAGCCCCCCCTTCCCGCCCCGCCGCGACCAGCTCTACCAGGAGAATGGCCTCTCCGAGGGCCCGGCCGCTGCCCGGCCGCACGAGGATGCCGGCAGGAGCAAGGAGAAGAGCCGTCACGGGGCCAGAAGCGAGCTAGAGCAGGGCAAGGAGAGACCCCGGGAGAGGGAGGACCAACGCGCCCACCACCACCAGCAGCCCCGTGGGCAGGAACCTGGCCCCAAACCCGCTCCCCCTGCCAGCGGCCGCCCGCCCCCTCCCGAGTACCCCAAAACCCCGGCCGAGCGAGACGGCTGGCGGGACTACCCTGCCGACAGGGACTACAGCGAGCCGGCAGACCGGGTGGTGCGGCGGGAGCGCCCCGAGCCCTCCGACAAGCGCCCCAAATCCACCTACGCCGGCGAGACCAGCCCACAATCCCCCCGGGACAAACGCCCGCTCTCCGGGCCCAATATCCGGACTCCCAACATCCCCATCTCTGAAGGGGTGATGAAGACGGCTCAGCAGACGGGACGGCCTTTTAATACCTACCCGCGGGCTGAGACCGACCCCGGCAGGGGCGCAGGTTCACAGGTAAAGGTTCCCACCCTGCTCCCCCCCGCTCCGACCAGATCCGCTTGGCAGCAACCTCTCCTTCCCTGGCTGTGCAGCCCAGGGGAGCTTTTCCTCGCTCTGCCTCTCCTCCGCCTCCTAGAAAAGCAGCCTCTCTCCTCTGCTTCCTAAGCAAGTGCCAGCTAACGGGCTCCTACACTCCAATTAAGACCGGTAGGACCGGCACATGCCGAAGACCACCGGCCCCACGGGCGCTCTGTGCTTTCCTTGTGGCACCGGCCCCATCCTTGTCTCCGAAGCAGCCTCTGGCTCCCCCGCTGTCTCCTCTTCCCTCTTCCTTGGTCCTTCCAAGCCTGTCTAGCACAAACCTTTCCTTCGGCAGCGCCCGGCCCCGCTATCACCTCTCCACTCGCTTGGTTGGAGGCTGCAGGGTCGGTGCCCAGCATTTTGGGGACAGCGGCAAAATCCTAGCTCCAGCCGTGTGCTACCCTGGGCTTTTGGTGGCTGACGTCCCTCTCCTCCCATCTCTTTGCAGGCAGAGCACCGGCCCGGACGACTGCAAGAGGTGGCATCCAATGGGCCGGTGAGCGGTGGTGCCGGCTCCTCCCGAGCCCACCCCCCTGGCCCGCCACGCTCCAAAAACCCTGAGCCATCCCATCCCGGCCTCACCCCGCACGCCTCGGATCCCCACCTTGCTCGCCAGCCACCCACCGGCCCCCCGCCACCCCCGGCAGGGCCGCAGCAGCCCCGCTCGCCCCAACGTGAACCCCAGCGCGTCTCCCATGAGCAATTTCGGGCAGCCCTGCAGATGGTGGTGGATCCCGGAGACCCCCGCACCTACCTGGACAACTTCATCAAGATCGGTGAGGGCTCCACCGGCATCGTCTGCATTGCCACCGTCAAGAGCACCGGCAAGCTGGTGGCCGTGAAGAAGATGGACCTGCGCAAGCAGCAGCGGCGTGAGCTGCTCTTTAACGAGGTGAGGCAGAGCAGGGACCCCCTCAGGGACCCGCTTTTGGGTGTTGCGCGCTGTCGGTGGGCTCAATCGCAGTCTCCACTCGGCAGGTGGTGATCATGCGGGACTACCAGCACGAGAACGTGGTGGAGATGTACAACAGCTACCTGGTGGGCGACGAGCTCTGGGTGGTGATGGAGTTCCTGGAGGGCGGCGCCTTGACCGACATCGTCACGCACACCAGGTACGTCCTGGGGACCCCCACGTTTGTCCCCCCTTCACCGGCTTGGCACTGGGGTCTGCCCCCTGGCATGCTTGGCTCTCGCCTCCCACCCTCTCTATCGGCTCGTAGGATGAATGAGGAGCAGATCGCGGCCGTCTGCTTGGCCGTCCTGAAGGCCCTCTCCGTCCTCCACGCACAGGGCGTCATCCACCGCGACATCAAGAGTGACTCCATCCTCCTCACGCACGATGGCAGGGTAAGTGCCGTGGTGGGGTACAGCGGTGGCAGGTACAGAGCCTCCCGGCCAGCCAAAACGCGGTGGCAGCCCTTCTCACCGGTCCCCTTCCCCGGCTTTTTAGGTGAAACTCTCTGATTTCGGGTTTTGTGCCCAAGTGAACAAGGAGGTGCCGCGACGGAAGTCGCTGGTGGGGACCCCGTACTGGATGGCACCAGAGCTCATCTCCCGACTGCCCTACGGCCCGGAGGTGAGCGTGCCGCAGGTTTGGGGTATGCGGGGCGGGTTTGGGGGCGCAGGGTGGCCTCACCCCTGAATTAACCCCTGGCTTTACCATGTCCCCCCCCACCCCACAGGTTGATATCTGGTCCCTGGGCGTGATGGTTATTGAGATGGTCGACGGGGAGCCGCCCTATTTTAATGAGCCGCCGTTAAAGGCCATGAAGATGATCCGAGACAATCTGCCCCCCAAGCTTAAAAACGTGCACAAGGTAAAGGGGGGGGGGGGGCGACAGGCCATCCTGGGGAGGGGGAAAACCCTCCAGGGGCTCCCTGAGGTCCCCTGGGATGTGTCCACCCACCCCGGGATGTTGCTGACAGCCGCCCCACTCCCTCCCCACAGGTTTCACCCTCCCTCAAAGGCTTCCTCGACCGCATGCTGGTGCGGGACCCGGTGCAGCGGGCCACCGCCAACGAACTCTTGAAGCACCCCTTCCTGGGCAAAGCGGGGCCCCCCTCCTGCATCGTCCCCCTCATGCGCCAAAACCGCATGCGGTGAGGAGCCGGCAGTGCTAGTGGCCACCCCGGCACCCTCCTGGCCCTCACCGTTGCCTCGTAACTGGATTCGTGACTGTGCCACTACTGTTGGGGCGCTGGCGGGGTCATGGACCCCCCTGCACCGTACTACTGAGCCGGGGAGCAGCCAGGGAGGGGGGACGGCTCGGTTTTGATGACTTCACCGACGCTCCGCGCAGGGCCAGCGGCGAGGCCACGCGGTGACACTGTCCCAGTGTGTCCCCCCCCCTGCTTTCTGGCAGAGATTTGGGCTGGGGGCTTATCCCACCCTGGACCCGGTGTCGCCCCCATCCTGGGGAGCAGTTTGGGACATCTCCCCCCTTACTTTTTCCTTTAAATTCCCTTTTTTAATCCCTATCCGGCCCCAGGGTTGGGCCACCACCTGCATCTCCGGGGTGGGGGGGGAACAACACATGTCCCCAACACTACGGCCCCGCGGCCACACTACTGATTCGGGGTCCTTACCACCCCCCCACCCCTTCCAAACATGTTTTTGTTCTTTTGGGGTTTTTTGTTCTTTTTTTTTTTGTTCCCCTCCCGTTTTGTTATTTTACAAAGCTATTTATATTGTCGTTTTGTAATGCCGCAGTATGGGGTGGCCCCAGGGCCGGCATGGGGACCCCTGGAGATTACACGTGTCCTTTTGGAGACAGCTGTGTCCCATGTGGTTTCTTTGAGGGGGGGGGCAGCCTGTGCATGCAGACACAGGTAGTAGTGTGTGCATGTAGGGTCACACATGTGCATGCCCACGTACATGTGTGATGTGTGTGCACGTGAGGAACGTGTGCACATCTGCCCACACATGTGACCCACCCAGGGCTGAGTGTGTGGGAACCCCCCCGGTACCCCTCCCCAGGTCCTGGCTTGGGGGAGGAGGGGGGTCACAGGGTGATGGTCATGGGGACCCCACTTCTCCCTGCCCAAAGATACCTGGGAGGCCACTGCCTGCCACCCCACTTCCACCCCAATAAAGCACCCGTGAGGCAGGAGCTGCTGCAGCCTCCAGGCTTTATTGGCTGCACTTGGAGCTGTGTGAGGCTGGGGAGGGGGGCGGAGGCGGGGGTGGCACTGCCACATCAACACGTGTCAGCCCACATCTGTCAGCCTTGACCCATGTGGACTCACGGCGACCTGTGTGGACTCACATTGACTTGTCTTGGCCCGCGTTGACTCAATTTGACTTGTGTTGGCTTGTCTTGGCCCATGTTGGCTTGTCTTGGCCCCTGTTGACTCACGTTGACTTTTCTTGGGCCACGTTGACTCACGTTGACTCGTCTTGGCCGAGGTTGACTTGTGTTGGACGTCGTTGACTCGTATTGGCTAATGTTGACTTGTATTGGCCCACGTTGACTCGGGTTGATTTATGTTGACTTGTCTTGGCCTGTGTTGACTCGCATTGGCCTGCGTTGACTTGTGCTGACTCATGTTGACTGGTGTTGACCCGCACCGCCCTGTGCCACCTGCCTCACCGGCACTGGCAGTAGAAGCCCCTGATGGCGTTGTTCCAGTCACTGAAGAGCCCCCGCCGCACCTCCTGCAACCGCGGCACCGCGCTGGCCGCAAACTTCCGAGTCTTCCCCTTCTTGCCGGCCCGAGACCAGACGGTCAGCTCGCAGCGGGTGCCCACCACCAAGGAAGAGACGGTGGCGACCCAGCCGTGGGGCATGTAGGGGACGTCGGAGCCGGGGTACACCACGAGGGTGGACCCCCCGCAGCACTGGTCATAGTAGGCGCTGTCGTCGGTGTAGAGCTCTGCGCAGATGCGGGTGCCGTTGGCCGTCCGCAGGTCGGAGGGGTTCGGGCACTGCGCCTCAGCCCCCGCCAGCACCGCCGCTGCCAGCACCACCAGCACCGCTGCCGCCGCCATTGCCCACCCCGCTGCTGCCCCCGGCGCTGCCCAGATATACCTGAGCCCAAGGACAGGGTGAGGGGGGGGGACACCCAGATGTTGGGACCTAGGTGTGGAGCCCCCCCCTTCCTGGGAAGGGTCCCAGGTGTCCCAGGCCTCCCCCCCAGGATCTCCACCCCCCTGGGAAGGGACCCAGGTGTGTTTCCCCTCCCGCCCCCCCCAACCGCCCCCAGCATCTCCACTCCTGTGGGAGGGGAACCAGATGTTTGGGACCTCCACCCCCCTGGGAGGGGACCCAGGTGTCAGGGGACCCCCCCCTCCCCCCTGGGAAGGGACCCAGGTGTCCTCCCCCCCCCTCCCCCGCCATGGCCTCGGCAGTGGCCTTGGGGAAACTGAGGCACGGAGGGGGGCTGGGGGGAGGCCAGGCTGGGGACACAGGTGTCCTGTATGCAAATGAGGGAGGGTAATTAGCAGATGCCCGGGGGCGATGGGGGGGAACAGTGATGGGGGGGTGCCAGTTCCGCCCCTGATTTGCATATTAATGACCCAAGGCCACGCCCTTGCCATGGCGCCGATGGTCTCCCAGCAACTGCATCCCCCCCGCATCCCAGCAACGGTATCCCGGCAACCGCGGAGGGGGCTAATTAACCCATCCCTCATTAGCATAGTCGACCCCCCGCCCCCCCAGCCAATGGCGACGGCGCCCACCTCGTTAGTCCGCTCATTAACATACTAATGAGCTCATTTGCATACAGGGTGCTGCCTCTTGCGCGGGGGGGGGAGGGGCGGCGCGGACGGGAGATTCTCGAGAGTCTCGTATGAGGCTGGGGCTCCCCGGACCCCCCCTGACCCCCCCCAGATAAAGGGGGAACCCGCGAACGGTGGGACCCCCCGGGACCCCACCTCCCCCCCCACAGACAGAGCGGCTCCCCCTCCTCTTCACACAGAAAAGGTTTAATCGCCCCGGGCGGGGGGGGGCACAGGTTTTTAATGTAAAAACTTGTGTTAAACACTGCAGCGGGCCGGGGGGGGGGCCCGGGGGGGGGCGGCTGGTGGGGGGAGCGTGGGCAACCGGGGGGGGGTCAGATAGGGGAGGTTAAGGGGCAAATAGGGGGGTGATGGGGGAGCGGGGGGGGGTTTAAAGAGACAAATGGGGATGGGGGGGTGACGGGGGGGGCAAGGGGTAAATAGGGGGGCCGGGGGGGCCGACCCCCACGGGGTTATCCAGACCAGCCAGATAGGAGGCCCCGGGCCGAGGCGGGGGGGGGGACGGGGACAGGGGACAACGGGGGGTGGGGAGGAGGCGGGGGGGGAACCCAGGCGTCCGGTGCCCCCCCCCGGTAGGGTTGGGGGGGGCTGCGGTTCTCGTGTCATCTGTGCAGACATGTCAGTGGCGTGTGCGGGGCCCCCCCCGCCGCCGCCGGCCCGGCCGAAGGCACCGCGGCGGGGGGGCAGGCCGGGGGGGGGGGCGCACACGCGTGTCGGGGCGCGCGCAAGTCCCCGGGCGCGCATCCCCCCCCCCTCGGGGTGACCACGCGTGTCCGGGTGACCACGCGTGTCCGGGTGCCCACGCACATCCCGGGGGTGCCACGGGGGCAAGTAGGTACTGGGTTGCATACGGGTGCCCCCGGAGAGCTGGGGGGGGGGGCACATAGATACCGATGGCGGGGGGGGGGGCATGTGGGTGCACACGGGGACCTCGAGGAGCACCATGGGGTGCGTGCAGGACCCCGATGGCACCCACAAGCACCCGGAGGGGGGGGGGGGGCCACAGGCAACCAGCCATGGCTGCGTACGGGCACCCAGGGGTGCACCAGGCACCCAAGAGCACCCAAAGGTGCGTGTGGTCACCCAGGGGCACCCAAGGCTGCGTTCAGACACCCAAGAGCACCCAAGGGTGCACGGGGGCACCCGAAGCTGCGTTTGGTCACCCAGGAGCACCCAAGGCTGCGTTCAGACACCCAAGAGCACCCAAGGGTGCACGGGGGCACCCGAAGCTGCGTTTGGTCACCCAGGAGCACCCAAGGCTGCGTTCAGACACTCAAGAGCACCCAAGGGTGCATTCAGGCACCCAAGGGTGCACAGGAGCACCCAAGGCTGTCTTCAGCAACACAGGAGCACCCAAGGCTGCGTTCAGACACCCAGGAGCACCCAAGGGTGCATTCGGGCACCCAAGGCTGCATAGGAGCACCCAAGGCTGCGTTTGGTCACCCAGGAGCACCCAAAGGCTGCGTTCAGACACCCAGGAGCACCCAAGGGTGCATTCGGGCACCCAAGGGTGCGTTTGGTCACCCAGAAGCACCCAAGGCTGTGTTTCAGCACCCGAGGGTGCATTCGGGCACCCAAGGCTGCATTCGGGCACCCAGGGGTGCACGTGAGCACCCAGGAGTGTACAGGGATGCCGAGGACCCGGTGCCACCGGGGAAGGGGGGGGGGGCTGCCTCCAAGCACCCTAGGGTGCCGCTTGCCCCCTGCCCCCCCCCTAGACGGTGCTCTCGAGCATCCAGTGGGTGCTGCCGAAGGAGGGCCGCAGGGTGGGGGCCGCGTCGGGCAGGTCGAGGCGCGGCAGCGAGCCGTGGCGCCGAGTCCGTGCGCGCCGCGGGTAGCTGTGGCTGGGGAAGAGCCCCCGCGCCCCCCCACCGGCAGCACCCATGGGTGCTGGGGGCGGGAGGACGGGGGGCAGCGGCGGCGGCGGCGGCGGCGGCGGCTCCGGCTCGGGGGGTCTGTGGGTGCCGTTGGTCTGGGAGCAGACGCTGGCGACGGCGGCGGGGGGGCGGCGGGCAGCCGCCGCCTTGTAGCGGGCGGTGAGGATGAGGATGAAGACGAGGACGGAAGCAGCAATGGCGGCGCCGATGACGATGATGACGGTCCCCCCCAAAAAATGGGGTCGGGGGAGGGCGGCGCAACCGGGCGCCCCGCCGGCCGTGGCGAAGCGGATGCAGCCGAGGGCGCGGGCGGTGGGCAGCGCCGTCGCCCCTTCGGCGTAGAGCGCCGAGACGCAGAGGTCGTACTCGCGCCCCGCCGCCAGGTCCCGCAGCACGAAGCTCCGGCTGGAGGGGGGCAGCAGCCTGGGGAGGGGGGGCACGGAGGAGGTTGGGGGGCGGGGGGGCACGGCACGGCAAGGCCACCCACCCGGTGCCATGCGACGCCACTGGGGCCCTCGTGCAACCCCACCTGGTGCCACGCGACGGCTTGCGGCGTCATGCGGTGCTGTGCAATGCCACCGGGCTCCGTGCGAAGCCACGCTGTGCCATGAGGTGCCATGCAGTCCCGTGCTGTGCCCCACGGCCCCATGCGATTCCCCACGGCGCCATGCCATGCCCCGCGGTGCCGTGCCGTGCCATGCCAAGCGACGTCCCAGGCTGCCATGCAAGGCCATGCAGTGCCGCCCAGCCCCCTGCAACATCTCTGCGCCCCCCCTGCAGCCCCCCCAGGACCCCCCCGAGCCCCCCCCCCCAACTCCCCCCGCAGGCACCCACCTGTAGACGAGGGAGTCGTCGAGGGAGCTGTTGTACTGGATCTGGAACATGCGGATGCCGGGGACGTGGCGCTGGGGCAGCCAGCGGATGCGCGCCGAGGAGGCCGTCAGCTCAGCCGCCACGATGCGCCGCTCACCCGCCACCCGCGACTCGTTGCCGCCGGCGCGAGCCATGTCAGAAGGACCGGGCCCGGCTTCGGCGTCCCCATCCCCATCCCCATGAGGGACGGGCAGCGGCAGGACGGCCACCTGCACCCGGGCGGCCGCCTCGCCGGCGGCGTTGGAGGCGACGCAGGTGAAGGCGCCGTGGTCGCGGAGCGTGGCCACCCGCAGCTCCAAGGAGCCATCGGGACGGACGGCGCGGCGTGACCCGTTCTGCACCAACCGCCCGTCGGGACCCAACCAATGCAGCGCCGGCGGCGGGTCGCCGGCGGCAGCGCAACCCAACCGTAAGGGTTGGCCTTCCAACACGGCAGCGGGGTCGGCGGCCGCTCCGGCAATGGCCGGCGCCCGGCATGCCAGCTCCTCCTCCGGCACAGCCCACAGCAAGCGGCCGGCGAGCGGTGGCGGCGAGGCGCAGCTCTCCAACCGGCCTGGCTGCGCCAAACGGCGCAACCACAGCAGCTCACAGTTGCAATGCAAAGGGTTCCCCCCCGCCGCCAAACTGGGTCCCGGTGGTCCCGGCACCGGCGGTAACGCCCGTAAGCGGTTGGCGGTGAGGTCCAACCGCGCCAAGCGGGGTAACCGCGCCACCGCCCCAGCGGGGACCCGCTCCAAGAGGTTGTGATCCAAGGTGAGGGTGGCCAAACTGGCCATGCCGGCCACCGCCTCCCACGGCAAGGCCGGCAAATTGTTATGGGAGAGGTCGAGATCCTCCACTGTGGCAGCGAAAGCGGCGAAGGCGGCGGGTTCGATGGCGGCCAGTTGGTTGTTGGCCAAGATGAGGTGGCGGAGGCTGGCCAAGCCCCGCAGCTGCGCCCCACTCAGCGCCGGCAACCGGTTGCCGTCCAGGTGGAGGGCGCGGAGGGCGCGGAGATCGGCGAAGGCGCCAGGCGCCAACCGGCGCAGCCCGTTGCGGGAGAGAGTGAGGTGGACCAGGCTGCTCATGTTGGCGAAGTCGGCGCGTCCCACGGCGCCGATGAAGTTGTCGGCGAGACGCAGCTCCACGGCGGCGCGGTCCAGGGTGGGGGGCACGGCCAGGAGGCCGGTGCGGGCGCAGAGGAGGGTGGGGTTGGGGGCGGCCGCAGGGCAGAGGCAGCGGGGGGGGCAGCGGTGGGACCCCGCCACCGCCCCCAGCATCACCAGGGGGACCAGCAGCTTCGCCATCCTCCGCCGGCCCCGGCGGCGCCTGCGGGCGAGGTGGGGGGGGACACAGGGTCAGGCCACGGGGGCTGGATCGGGCCCAAGGAGGGGGAGGGGGTCAGGATCAGGCCCGGGGGGCAGGATCGGGCCCGGGGGGGGGGGCAGGATCAGGCCCAAGGGGGGCAGGATTGGGCCATGGGGTAGGATGGGGCCCAGGGGGTCGGGATCAGTGCCATGGGGAGACCCCCCCCCCATCCCCTGGGAGCCGTGAGATCCCATGTGATTCCGTGTGATTCCGTGTGATCCCATTACCTCCTCTCAGGGCTCCATGTCGGTCCCGTCCGGGCGTCGCCGCGGGGCCTGTGGGGACAGGGGATGGGCCAGTACGGACCAGTACCCACCAGTATGGACCAGTACCTACCGGTAGAGACCAGCACCCACCAGTACACGCAGCCCAGTATGGCTCCGTCTACCCCCATATGGCCCCATATAGACTAGCCTGGCCCAGGAGAGACCAGCAGACCCCGGTATGGCCCAGTGCAGGCCAGTACAGTCCAGTATTGCTTGGTAAGACCCAGTATGGCCCAATACAGCCCAGCATGGCTCCACACACTCCTGTACAGCCCAGTATCGCCCAGAACAGTCCAGTACAGCTCCATACACACCAGTATGGCCCAGTATAGCCCAGCAAAGTCCAGTACAGCGCAGTCTAGGCCAGTACAGCCCAGTATCACCTGGTAATACCCCACATGGCCCATCACAGTCTAGTAAGGCCCAACACAGTCCAGTATGGCCCAGTACAACCCAGTACAGCCCAGTACAACCCAGTACAGCCCAGTAGGAGCTAGAACGGGCTGCACAACCCAGCATAGACCAGTACAAGCCTGTATGGGCCAGTACAAGCCAGTATGACCCAATACAAACTCGTACAGCCCTGTAAGGACTAGTACAACCCAGTATAATGCAGCATGGGCCACCAGCACAGCCCAGTACAGCTGAGGATGGCCCAGCATGGCCCAGTACAACCCAGTACAGCCCAGAACAAGCTAGTACAGCCCTGTAAGGACCAGTACAACCCAATATAAGTCAGCATGGCCAGCACAGCCCAGTATGGCTGAGGATGGCCCAGCATGGCCCAGTACAGTCCAGTACGGCCCAGCACAGCCCAGTATGGCCCAGTACAACCCAGTACAACATAATATAGGACAGTATAGATCAGTATGGCCCAGCACAGCCCAGTATGGCCCAGCACAACCCAGTACAACATAATATAGGACAGTATAGATCAGTATGGCCCAGCACAGCCCAGTATGGTCCAGTAAGACCCAGCATATCCCAATATGGCTCAGCACATCCCAGAACAGCCCATCATGGCCCAGTACTGAACTGCACAGCCCAGTATGGCCTAGCACAGCCCAGCACATCCCCGCATGTATAAACAGTACAGTCCAGTATACCTCAGTACAGCCCAGTACAGGCCAGTAAGGCCCAGCACAGCCCAGTAAAACCCAGCACACCCCAGTATGGCCCAGCACAGCCCAGTGTGGCCCAGTAGAGCCCAACACAGCCCAGTAGAGGCCAGCAGAGCCCAGTACAACCCAACATGGCCCAGAACAGCCCAGCATGGCCCAGTACAGGACTGCACAGCCCAGTATGGCCCAGTAGAGCCCAACACAGCCCAGTACAGACCCAGCACAGACCAGTACAAGACTGCACAGCCCAGTGTGGCCCAGCACAGACCAGTATGGGACACAACAACCCAGGGACCTGTCTGCCAGTGCCTCCCTCAGCCCCCGGTGCCCCCCCTCGGGTAACCCCCCCCCTCGCTGTCCCCCCCTCCCATAGCCACCCCCCAGTACCCTGAGCCCCGGCAACCGGCTCCCCCACCCCCCCCGGTGAAGGCTCCCGGTACCTGGGGGGGGCTCAGCCCACTGACGCTCCCATCGCGGCTCCGAGCGCGGCACCGGCCGAGGAGGGGAGGGCGGGGGGGGGGGGGCACCGGGCCCGGTCAGGCCTCGCCCCGGCGGGGGGCCATGTGCTGGGCGGGGGGTGGGGGGAGAGCACCGAGGAGGAGGGGGCACCGGGCCCGGTTGTAGCGGGGTTGGGGAGGGGCGATGGGATGGAGGGGATGCCGGTACCGGGGTGGGGGAGCACCGGGATGCCGGGTGGCGGAGGGTGGGGGGGGGTGGACCGGGATGCCGGCCCGGGCTGATGGCGGCGGGGCGGATGCGGGGCGGGTGGAGGGCGGGGGGGAGGGGGGGGCGGCCCCGGGATGGCGGCGGGGCGGCCCCGGTGCGGGTTACGGTGCCGGTGCAGCCCCGGTCCCGCCGGCACAGGCCGCCGCCGCCGCTCGGAGCCGCAGAGCCGCCGGGGCGGGGCGGGGCGGGGCGGGGCGGGGCCGGCGGGCGGGCCCACGGACGGACGGACGGACGGATCCACGGACGGACCCACAGACCGAGGGAAGCGGGACGGACTCTGCTCCTCCGCACCGGCGGGGCCCCGGAGCCACCGGTCCCTCTGTCCGTCGGTCCCTGTCCGTCTGTCCTCCCCCGACCCTCCCTCCATCCCCCCGTCTGCCCGTCTGTCTGTCCATCCCTCCCTCCCTCCGTCTGTCTGTCCGTCCCTCCCTCCACCTCCCCATTCCCCCTCTGTCTGTCCCTGTCTGTGTGTGTCCCCCCACGCTGGGGACACGGGGGACGCGTGGCCGGAGCCGTTGGGGAACAGCGGGGACGGGACGGGGACACTGGGGGACACTGGGAGACATGGGCTGGGGACACTGGGGACACTGGGGACCGGGGTCGTGCGCCCTGTGGTCAGGGCCCCCGAGTCACGGCCCCACAGCCCCGCCCCATAGGCCCCGCCCCCAGCCCCACCCTGAAGCCCCGCCCCTTCAAGCCCCGCCCGCCCCCGGCGCGGGAGGGGAGAAGGTGGAGCCGTGGGCGTGGCCATTGTAGGAGGCGTGGTCTATGCCTAGAGGGGGCGTGGGCTGAGACGGGGCGTGGTCTCGGGAGGGACGTGGCGGGGAGGGGGCGTGGCCGGCGCAAAGGGGAGGAGCGGCGCTGCGGCTCTTGCCTCCCCCCCGCCCCACGAGACGCCGCGAGGGCCGCCCTCCCGCGCTCCCATTGGCAGCGCCGCAGCCCAATGGCGAACCGGGGCGGGGCCGCGAGAGGGGGACATCTCGCACGGCCGGAAGCGGCGGTCCCACCCCCCCCACCCCCGTTGCCCTCCCATTGGCTGAAGCCATGCGGGTGGCGGAAGGGGCTGGGGCCGCGGCGGCGGGCGCATGCGCGGTGGGGTGGTGACGCACCGTGCGTGCCGTGCGCGCTGACGTTGCGCGGCGGCGACGGCGCCTCCGAGTGCGGCTGCGGCGGTGGCGGTGAGTGAGGAGCGGCCCCGGGCCTGGCCGCAGTCCCCAGGCCCGGCCCCGGCCCCCGGCCCGGTCCCCAGCTCCGAGGTTCCGGCCCCTCTCCACGGCCGCCGGGCCCGGGCCCCGCCCGCGACGCGGCCTCCCCGGCCTGGCCCTGACTGACCACCCCCCCACACCCCACCCCCCCCCGTACCGGTACCGCGCTCCGACCCCGTCGGGCCCGGCCCCCTGCCCCGGCCCCCTCGTTCTCCATGACGGCGCTGGGATCGCCCCGCTCCCGGCTCTGCCCGCTTCACCCGCCGGGCGAGCGCTGAGGGGCCCCCGGATCACCCCCCGCCGCCCTGCGCCCGGGCCCGCTTCTCACGGCCCCTTCGGTTGCTCCCCCCGGCCGTTTCCCCGTTCCCCTCTTCCAGGGCGTCGGGTACCGCCGGGCAGCGGGAGGGCGATCCGAGGGCTCCTGCGTCCTTCCCGAGCGAGTGCCGTGTCTCCCCGGTCTGGGCGGGGTGGGGGGATGAGGAGGGGGTAGGCACCCCCGGGGGGCCCCGGTTTTCCTGGCAGGGCCGAACTGGCACCCTGGGATGCTCCCGGTCGCTCGATGGGGGGGTTCCCCATCCCCACCGGTGGGTTGGGGGGGTGCCAGTCCCCGTGGGGGCATCCCTGGTCCCGTGGCAGGGGGGCGGGGCAGCCCTGACACCGCCCGATTTTCTCTCTCCGCAGGGCTCTCCGGGGCTTTACCACGGGAACGCAGGGCGGGGGCCCGACCCGAGCCGTCGGGGCCTTGTGCCCCCCCCTCCATGCCCGCCCTGGCCCAGGGGGGCACCGACTCCTCATCCAGCCCCCGTGGGGGCCCCCACTACAGCCACCACATCGCCGCCATGTGAGGGGGGGGCACGGCTGCCCCCGCGTCTCCCCCCTCTCCCCACCGCCGCCACCGTGAGCCCCCCTGGTACCGCCATGATGTTCCGGGATCAGGTGGGGATCGTGGCGGGGTGGTTCAAGGGCTGGAACGAGTGTGAGCAGACGGTGGCCCTGCTCTCGCTGCTGAAGCGCGTCACCCGCACCCAGGCCCGCTTCCTCCAGCTCTGCCTTGAGCACTCGCTGGCCGACTGCACCGACATCCACCTCCTCGAGGCTGAGGCCAACAGCGCTGGTGAGTGGCGCGGGGTGGAGGGGCTCCTCTGGGACCCCTGGGGCTCCCTGGGTAGACAGGTGAGCTCTGTGGTGCTCCCTGGGTGGATGGGTGGGCTGCCTGGGTAGACAGGCAGGCTCCACAGGCAGCCCCAGGACTGCCTGGGTGAATGGGTGGGCTCTGTGGGGACCCCTGGGTGGACAGGTGGGCTCTGTGGGGCTCCCCAGGGCACTCTGGGTGGATGGGTGGGCTGCCTGGGTGGACAGGCCGGCTCCTTGTGAACCCCTGGGGCTCCCTGGGTGGATGGGTGGGCTACACAGGGACCCCTGGGTGGATGGGTGGGCTCCCTGGGTGCCCTGTGGAGCTTTCCAGAGCTTGTAAGGGCTCTCACCACACCCAGTGGGTCTCCACACATCATCCCACCCCCCACCAGGGGCTCCCCACGTGGTCGTGGGTGCCCTTTGGGAGCTTTATGGGGGACCCTAAAAGCTCCCTGGGCACCTCGCAGGGCTCCCTGCCTCACCTTGTGGCTCCCCCTTTGGCCACAGGCACCTCTGGGGTCCCCTCCTGGGTGCCCTGTCTGGTCTCCCTGTGCATTCCTGGGATAAATTAGGGTGGCTCAGGAGTTCTCCATCTTCCCCAGGGGTTCTGACCACCCCCCCAGGAGTTTTTGTCCCCAGTTTAGGCCCCTGTATTTGCCCTGGGAGAGTTTTACTCCCCCAGTTCCAGCCCTGGGAGGGGAGGGAGGTTTAACTCTGTCTCCCCCAAGTCCCCGCCCCCCACCTCCTAACTGCGCAGTGATGATGACACCCCCCTCATCACTGCTTTCCTCTCCTCCCTCCCCTCCCATCTCCAGCCGCCATCAGCCAGTGGCCGCAAGAGCCGGCGGAGGCGGCGGTGGCCCTGCTCCTGGCCCACCTCCCGCTCCTGCAGCCTGGGAACGCTGCTGCCAAGGCCGAGTACATGAAGCGGCTGCAGAAAATCCTGGCTTACGCCATCGAGAGCAACCGCTGTGTGGAGGAGAGCCGGCAGCTCCTCTCCTACGCCCTCATCCACCCCGCCACCACCCTGGATGACCGCAGCGCCTTGGCACTCTGGTTGGGCCACTTAGAGGAGCGTTTGGCTGGCGGCGGCGGCCCCCCGGCGCGACCCCCCCGCCCCGATGCTCCTCGACGGCCGCCGCCTCCCCACGAGTGGCCTGAGCACGTGGCCCCCGAGCTGGGACCGGCCTGGCCCGAGACGACCCCCCGGGAGAATGGACACCCGCCATTCCACCCCCCTGCCAGTGGCAACGGCCTGGGGGGAGCGGGTGAGTTGAGGTGGGGGTGGCTGGGAAAGGACTTGGGGGGTGACAGGGAAAGGTCTGGAGGGGACAGGGGGGCTGGGAAGGGGCTGGGGGGGACAGGGAGGGGTCTGGGGGGGGACAGGGGGCTGGAAAGGGGACTGGAGGGGACAGGGAGGGGTCTGGAGGGGACAGGGGGGCTGGGAAGGGGCTTGGGGGGCTGTTGAGGGCCAAGGAGAGCTTTGGGGACATGTTAAGGACTGAGGGGGGACTGGGCAAGCAGCCGGGGGGCTGGGGGGGGGTCTTGGCTGGGGAGGTGAGCCAGCAGGCTGGAGGGAACAAGGCAGGGGGGGCCAGGAAGGGGATCTGGGGGGGCTTGGGGTGCAGAGGGGGCTGGGGGGACAACGACATTAAGGGCTGAGGAGGGATCTGGGAGGGGGACAATAAAGGCTGAGGAAGGGTCTGGAGGGGGGACCCAGGCAGCCACAGAGGACTTGGGGGGCTGGGGAGGGGTGTCCCTCAGAGGAGACCCAGGCCTACCCTGACACTCCCCCTCCCCAAATCCCCACAGCTCTGCCCTGCCAGCTGCACCCCAGCCCGCTGAAGCGTTCCCTCTCGCTGGTGCCCGGCAGTCCCCAGGGAGGGGGAAACGAATGGCCGGGGGGGGGTGACGAGCCTGCTGTCCCCGTCCCCCCCCGCCCCCCCTTCGGGGACCACGCGCCCCTCTCGCCCCAGAGCAGCGTGGCCTCCTCAGGCAGCGAGCAGACCGAGGAGACGGCCGGCGGCCGCAACACCTTCCAGGAGGATGGCAGCGGCATGAAAGGTGGGGGACGGGGCACCCGTGGGTGGCCTTGGTGGTGGTGGGGGAGGGCTGTGGGGGCTTGTCACTTCATGGCCACCCCCATGTCACATCCCCCCCCTCCCCCCCCAAAGATGTCCCCTCCTGGCTGAAGAGCCTGCGGCTGCACAAGTACGCGGCGCTTTTTTCCCAAATGACGTATGAGGAGATGATGACGCTGACAGAGCATCACCTCGAGTCGCAGGTGAGCTGGGGCATCCCCTCCTGGAACCCCCCCCTACCCATGTCCCCACCACCCCTGGGTGAGGGAACAAGCCCCCCCCCGATCCCACCTGTCCTTCTTTGTCCCCGCAGAACGTCACCAAGGGTGCGCGGCACAAGATTGCTCTCAGCATCCAGAAGCTGCGGGAGCGGCAGAGCGTCCTCAGGGCGCTGGAGAAGGTGTGACTCCAGGGTGGCCCTGGGGTCCCCAGGGGTGGCATGGGGTGGCTCTTGGGTCCACAGGGATGGCACCGAGGTGGCTCTCGGACCCCCTGGGGTGGCACCAGGGTGGCCCTCCTGTCCTCAGGGATGGCATGGGGTGGCACTGGGGTGGCCCTGGGGTCCCCAGGGGTGGCATGGGGTGGCCCTGGGGTCCCCAGGGGTGGCACTGGGGTGGCCTTCAGGTCCCCAGGGGTGGCGTGGAGTGGCACTAGAGTGGCCTTCAGGTCCCCAGGGGTGGCACTGTGGTGGCCCTTGGACCCACAGGGGTGGCACTGTGGTGGCCCTTGGACCCACAAGGGTGGCCCTGGGGTCCCCAGGGGTGGCCCTGAGGTGGCCTTCAGGTCCCCAGGGGTGGCCGTGGGGTGGCCCTCTGGTCCTCAGGGATGGCATGGGGTGGCCCTTGGACCCACAGGGGTGGCACTGGGGTGGCCCTCAGGTCCCTAGGGGTGGTCCTGGGGTCCCCAGGGGTGGCAATGAAGTGGCCCGTGTTCCCTTCTGCATCCTGAGGGCTGGCACAGGGTGCCCGTGTCCCCTCATGTCCCCAGGGGTGGCACAGGGTGTCCCTGGTCACCCCCCATGTCCCCAGGGCTGGTGGAGGGCGGGGGGGTGGTGTCCCTGATCCCCCCTGAGGTCCCCATGTCTCTGCTCTGCTTGTCCCCCACATTCTCCCCCCACCAACCAACATGTCCCCGGTTCCCACAGGACATCCTGGAGGGGGGAAACCTGTGGACGGCGCTGCAGGAGCTGCAGCAGATCATGGTGACCCCCATCAAAGCCTTCCGGCCCCCCCCGGCCGCTCCCCCCTCAAACGGCACCCCTGATGGGGCCCCCCCGGGGGCCACCGAAGCCTTCGCCCCCCACCCGACCGCTGACGCCGAAGCCCCCGCCGCCCCTGTCCCTGACGGAGACATCCCAGGGCAGTTCACCCGCGTCATGGGCAAAGGTAAGACCCCCTCCCCCCCCGATTCATTTGGAGGGGGGAGGTCCCAGGGTACCCAGATATCTGGGTTCCTCCGTGACCCCCCCCGCCCACCCCCCTCAGTGTGCACCCAGCTGCTGGTGTCACGGCCGGATGAGGAGAACATCACCAGTTACCTCCAGCTCCTTGAGAAGTGCCTGAGCCATGAGGTAGAACAGGGCCTGGGGGGGTGTTTGGGGGGGGCTGTGGGGCCGTGTGACCCCCCCCCTCCATGTCCACATGTGTCCCCCCCAGGCGTTCACGGAGACGCAGAAGAAGAGGCTCCTCTCCTGGAAGCAGCAGGTCCTGAAGCTGCTCCGCGCCTTCCCCAAGAAGGTGCCGCTTGACGGCCCGGGCTATCGGCCCCCCAAGAGGTAGGTGGGTGTTTTGGCGGGGGGGGGGCGGGGCGGGGTATGGGGCAGCTGGGACCACCCCCTGCCTCCAGTCACTTCATGCACCAGTTTCCCCTTGGGACCCCATCCCTCTCCCCCAGTTCACCCCTCTTGGTGGGGTTTGGGACCCCCTGGGTGCTACATTTACCCCCTTGGGACTCCCCTGGCAGGCTCTTGGCCCCCCCTAGGTGCCTTATTCTCCCCCTTGCACCCCCCCAGGGCCCAGTTTGCCCCCCTCCCCCCCAATTTGGGGGGGGGGGTCTGAGGGGGTCTCGGCCCCACCGCAGAACACCCCCATGCTCCAGTTTGTCCCCTGGGTGCCCCATTTCCCACCCCCTGAGAGTTGGGGTGCCTCATTTTCCCCCGTGGGGGGGCTTAGGGTGAGCCCCCAGGGCTGGGGCAGGATTTGGGGGGAGGGGGGGGCAGGTGCCACCCTGACCCCCCCCCGCCTTGTCCATCTGTCCCCCCCAGCTGGGCCTTCGGCTCCAACTCGCTCCCCATAGCTGGCTCTGTGGGGGGGGCAGGGGGGCGGCGGGGGCAGCGTCCCTTCGCGTTGCCCCCCCGTGCGCTGCCCCCCACCCGCCTGGGGCTGCTGGGGCCTGCTGGGGGGGCCCCCACCCCCCGGGCCCCCCTTGGCGGACCCCCCCTTGGTGCCCAGGGACGCCAGGTGGGTCACAGGGATGGGCACTGGGGTTCTTTGGGGGGGTTCCTGGGTGGGGGTGGATTCTGGGGTACTTGGGATGGGGGGGGATCCTAGGGTTTGGGGGGGGGGCAAATATGGGGGTTCTTGAGGATTGGGGGGACGTCTGGAGTGGGGGGGGTGAATGCTGGGGCATTCGGGGGGTCTTAGGGGCTGGGGGGGGCAGATACTGGGTTCCTACAGGATTTGGGGGGGCCCAACACTGGGATCCTTGGGGATCTGGTGGGAGGCAGATGTGTGGGGGTCCCTGGGGGTTTTGGGGGGGATCTTAGGGGTTGGGGGGGCAGATGGGGGGTTCCTTGGGGATTTGTTGGGGTGGGGGGCAGGCAGGATGAATTTGAGGGGGGGTGTTTGCAGGGAGGGGGGGCTCACACTGGGATCCTTTGGGGGGCGGGGGCTCCTTCACCCTGGGCTCCCCATGGTGGGGGGAAACGGGGATCCCAGACCCTGAGGGTAACTTTTTGGGGGGGTCCTCCTGGACACTAGCATCCCTGTGTTGGTGTCCAGCGCCCCCCCCCCTAATAAACACTCTATCGTTTCCTTCCCCCCACTCCTTGCCAGAGCCTGTGGTTTGGCAGCGGGGGGGCCGGGGGCTCCCCAGGGAGCCGCAGCGCGGTGCAGCGCACCCACTCGCTGCCCGTCCACACCTCACCCCAGGCCCTGCTCGCCTTCCCCCAGGGTAGGTGGGGGCCCGGGGAGGGGGGGACACCAAAAGCAGGGGGACACCCTGGTGGGGGGGGGCTGTTTGACCTGTGCTTCCCCGCCCCCCCCAGGGGTGGCGGAGGATGTTTTGGTCCCTGCTTAGGGGGTATAGGAAGCTTGGACTCCCCCCCGGGGAGGGTTTGGGGGGGGGGGCGGTAGGAGGCTTGGGGCCCCCCCCCTCACCCTTGTGTGTGTCTTCTGCCCCCCCCCCAGAGTGTCCCCTCCCTGGCACTGACCTGGAGATCAACCCCACGCTGGAGTCGCTGTGCCTGAGCATGACGGAGCACGCGCTGGGCGGTGAGGGGGGGGGCACGGGGATTTGGGGGGGGACATGGGCTTGGCGGGGGGATGTGGGGTAAGAGGGGGACACACAAAGGCACAGGTGCCTTTGGGGGACAAGATGGGATGGGGGCGGGGGCACTAGGGGGGACATGAAGGGATGCAGGCCCCCCCACGTGCCTCCTGACACCCCCCCACCCTCACCCCCCCCCACAGATGGCACAGACAAGACCTCCACCATCTGATGGCGCCGCCCCCCCCTCCCCAAATAGGGGGGGGTCACCCCCTTAACCCCCTCCACCGGGGGGGGCGGGGGGGGGTGTCACCCCCCTCCATGACCAGTCACCCTCAGTGCCCCCCGCACCGTGGGGGGGGGGAACAACTCTAAAATAAGCCGGGGGGGGATTAATCCCCCTGCCCCCCCCTCCCCCAGGCTGGGGGGGAGGGGCGCAGGGGCCCCCCTGTGAGGGAGGGGCTCCCTGGGGCCGATGACCTTGCGGGGGGTTGGGAGCGTGGGGTTTGGGGGGGCTGTGTTGACACTACAGGGGCTGCGCGTGGGGGCGGGGCTCTCCCGGCCCCTCTTTTTTTTGGGGGGGGAGTTTGTTGCGTTTTCACCATCTTTAATAATCCCCAAATCCTGGGTTATTGTTGGGTTTTTTTTGTTTGTTTGTTTCTTTTTTTCCTCTTTATTATTATTATATTATTATTAATATTATTTTGTTTTGGCCCCGGGGTAGGGCGTGTCACCCTGTCCACCCCCGGGGGGGGCACTCCCCAAATTTAGGTACACGTTGACACCCCCCCAGGGTGGGGGACACCCCGGGAACACCCCCCCCTCCCCGTCGGTACAGCCCCCCCCCCACTTTGTACACGTAGCGCCGCGGCCCTTCGAGATAGAAACGTTATTTTAGATACATTTTATTATGAATAACTTTTGTTATGACTATGGCTGGTAACCATGACTACGTTATTAAACAGAAAAAAAACCCAAATGAACCCAAAGTGCCTGGTTTTTACCCCAAAAGGCTGACAGGGGGGGCTGGCTCAACCTTGCTATGAGCTGCCGGAGAATCCCCCCCTCACTCGCTGGAGGAGTCGGAGGCGTCGCTGGGGCTGTCGTCCTCCTCCGAGGCCTCGCTGGGGCTGAGGTGGGGGCTGCGGGGGGGGCCCCCTTCGCTGCCCCCCCCCTCAGACTCTTCCTCTTCTTCCTCCTCCTCCTCTTCCTCCTCCTCTTCCTCGTCGTTGTCGCTGCCGAAGATCTCCTCCTGATCGCGGGCAGCCCGGGCAGCGTCGCTGCCCCCACGCCGTCCCGCTCTGCCCTCCTCTTCCTCTTCGTCTTCGGCCTCATCCTCTTCCTCGCTGCGGGCCGAACCCCCCCGCTCGCTGCTGCTGCCTGAGCCTTCGGCCTCCTCTTCCTCCTCGCCGCTCCCCCCACCCTCACTCTCGCTGCCCTTCTCCCGCTCTTCGTCTGGAGGGGGAAGAGATTGGGGGAGGGTTTTTTTGGGGGGGCCCAGAACTCCCCCTCCTACCCCAGGGGAGCCCCCCCATACCTGATCCCGCTGCCTCCTTCTCAGCCTCCATCTCCTCCTCTTCCTCCTCCTCCGGCTCGTGGTTCTCCAGCTGTGCCCGCCGTGCCTCCTGGGGGTGGGCAAGGAGGGGGGGTGTCAGCCAGATGCCTGGGTGCCCCCTGAGGTGGTGGGGGGTCCCATCACACATCCCCCCCAAAGCCGTACCTGGGCCTCCAGCTCCTTCTCGTTCATGTCGCGGTGCTTCACCACCAGCACCGCGTTGGTGCCCGACTGCACACCCGCCCGCGCCCGCCGCTTGCTCAGCCGCACCCTGGGGGGGGGAGCGGGGGGGGGTCAGGTACCCCTGGGACCCCCCCATCCCTCCCGACTCCCAGGGAATCCCCCAGGACCCCTCCCAAACTCCACAGAACCCCTAGACCCTGAAGTCTTCCTCCTGACCCCCCCCAGACCCTGAATCCCCAACCCCATCCCTCCACAGCCCTCCCTCCGCCTGGAGGACAGTGGGGGGGAGGGGGGCTCAAGCACCCCTAGGGACCCCCCCAGGACCCTCCCCACACCACCCATTCACCCCCGTCCAGGCTGCACAGGGACACCCAATGAGTCCCCAGGGAAGGGGAAACCCCTCCCCGTGTCCCCATTACTGGGGTGGGGGCTCCCAGTGCCCCCCCCACCAAGCCCCACCTGGTCTCCAGCTCATTGTAGTAGACCCCGTCACCCTCGCGGAAGATGAAGAAGTAATTCTCCTCGTAGCCCTTGCTGGCTTTGTTCTTCACGTTCCAGTTGTACTCCCGAGCGATCTTGTAGTCATACCTGGGGGGGGGGGGGGGGGGCACGGGGGGGCATGTGTGGGGTCTGAGAAGACACCCCCCCATCATCTGCCAAAGCAGCCCCCCAAAACCTAGCAAGTGCTGCCAGGGTGCTGGTTTGTCCTCCACAAAGCTGTGGACCCCCCCCCCCAATCTGTTCCCTGTGCCCCCCCCCAGATATAGAGGACCCCCCCCATACACGTCCTCAGGGGCGTAATCTATCTCCTCTTCCTGGTCCCGCTTCCGCTTGCGCAGCGTCTCCTCCACCGGCAAGAAATAAGCCACGAACTGGTTCCCTTCCTCGTCCATCATCCCCCTGCGGGCAGTAAGGGGTTAAAGGGGGTGGGCAGAGACGACCCCCCCAAAACATGGGGTCATCCCCCCCCCAGCACCTGATCATGGCCTGGGACATCATCTCCAGCGCGGCCGGGCCACTCGTGTCCTTGGGAGCTGGGTCCGAGTCGAAGATGACTTGGGCGCAGGGGTTGATCCACATCTGGGGCAGGGCAGGGGAGGAAAAAAGGGAGTGGGGGGGTCAACACCCCCCCCCAGACCTCAAAACCACCATTCTGCCCCAAAAACTGTCTGCTACCCCCCAGATTCCCCCTGCAAGGCGGGGGCTCTGTGCCTCAGTTTCCCCTGTAGGACAGTATCACTGAGATGGGCGGGGGTTGGGGTGTGTCCCGCCCCACGCTGGGGGGGTCCTCAACATGTGTGTCCCCCCCGCGCCGAGGGCGTCCCCATGGTGTCCCTCCTACCTTGAAGTCAGGGAAGACGGGCATGACCTCAACCGGGGTGACGCGAGGCTTGCTGTAGTGCTGCGTGATCTGCGGGGGGGGCACAGGAGGGTGTCAAAGCTGTGTGTGTTCCCCCAAAATCCCGGGGAGACCCCCAGATACCCCGGGGGGGGGGGCAAAAAACCCACTTCCCTCCCCCTCACCGCTTTCTGGGCATCCTCAAAGGTCTTCTCGATGGCGGCGATCTGGCTGTCACGATCTTTGTATATCTCTTCCTCCGTGAACTGCTGCTTCACCGACACGCCGATCCTGGGTGGGGGCGGGGGGGAGACACAGACACGGAGGAGGGGATTGAGGGGGGGCAGGGGGCTGTGCCCCCCCGGGACCCCTCCAGGACACCCCCCCGGCACTCACTTGACCTCAGGTTTCTCGTTGGAGACGCCGTAACGGTTGAACTCGGTGGAGATGTACTCGGTCTTGCGCATCCATGGCACCACCTTGGCGTGTTGCTGAGACCTGCGGAGGGGGGGGGGGGGGCACGGCATGATGTGGGGGGGCCCCCAGAGGTTTGGGGGTGCCATGTGTGTCCCCCCAGCCCGGTTTTGAGGGGATGCTGTTACCTCTTGGAGCTGGTGGGTGCTTGGATCTCCTCTTCCAGCAGCTTCTCATCTGCCGGGTCCAGAAGCACTGGGGGGTGGGAGAAAGGGAAATTTGGCTTCCTCCCCTCCAGTGTTGGGGTTCCCCCCCAATTCTGGGGTCCCCCCCCAATCCCCCTCCCAACCCCTACTGGCAGCTCAACCTCTCGGGGAGCTCCCAGGGGTATGCCTCAGCCCAGGGGGTGGATGTGCCCCCCCCCCCCAAATCTGGGTTCCCCCCCCTAAACTGGGGGGGTGCTCCCGCCCCTCCCACCGCTGGGGTCGATGCGGTAGGTGTCAGGGTTGATGAGGTCGATGGTGACGCCCAAGTCGGGCTCTGTCAGCAGGTCGTGTTTGTGCTGCTTCTCCAGCGACGTCGCCTTGTACTGCACAAACCTGGGGGGGGGGGAGCATGTCCAGGCACCCCAATCCCCCCCAAAACCCCAACGCCCCTCCTAAGAAAACCCCAAACACCCCGCAAAAAACCCCACTCCTTCCTAAAACACCCCCCAAAAGCACTCCAGCTACCCAGCCCCCTCCCAAACACCCCCTCCCATAAACCAGGGTGTATCAAAGCACCCCGCCGCCCCCCAAAACCCCTCCTCTAGCACTGAATGAACGCCCAAAACATCCCAGACCCCTCCCACCCCCCTGTTTTGTGCTGCAGGAGCCAGGGAGGACCCCAATCCTGCCTGAACCCCCTTCCCCAAACCACCACCCGAGCCCCCCAACCACCCATTTTATGGCCCAAATTGGGGCACAGGGGGGTGTGGGGGGGTCACACACCCACACACCCACACCCCTGGGGACCCCCCCCGTACCGGTTCTGGTCGAAGGGATAGGTGATGAACTTGGGGTCAAAGGGGATGTCAGGGAGACTGTTGCAGTACTTGACCCGACAGACCACGCCTGACCTGGGGGGAGAGGGGAGGTCAGGGGGGGTCCCCAAAACACGGGGGGACCCCCACGGGGTGGCGCTGGGCCCCCCCCTCCGCCAAGGGACCCCCGGGGTTCCGACCCCCCCCACTCACCTCTCGGGCAGCGTCCGGTGGGAGCTGGGCCTGCGGGAGGGGGAGGGGAGCGGGGGGACCCAGGCATCCGGGACCCCCAACACCCCCCTCCGTGTGTGCGTGTGCTATGACGTCATGAGGGGGACACCAACCTTGTGCTATGATCTCACCAGAGAACCCAGGGGCGTCCCGGCCCGCCCCCCCCCTCCCCACATACAACGTGATGTCATGAGCGGACCCCAGTATCTAGAACCGCGCCCGTGGCGGCCATGACGCCACGGAGGGACCCGGGATTACGTCGTGTGTCCCCCTCCCCGCGTGTGAGGTCACGAGGGGACCCAGGCGTCCGGGACCCCGTCTCCCCCCCGCCACCTCCGAGCGCTATGACGTCAGGACGGAGCCCGGGGGTCTGGGAACCCCAAGTTCCCCACGTGCGCTATGACGCCATGAGGGCACTCAGCTGTCAGGGACACACCCCCCACGCGCGCTATGACGTCGGGAGGGCACCCAGGTTTCCGCATGCCCCCCGCGAACCCCAGCCCGTGACGCCACGAAGCCGGTCGTGACGTCAGACCCGTGACGCCACCGTACCTGTGGCCCGGCTCCTCCCGCTGCGCCTGCGTCTGGATGGTGGGAGCCATGGCGGGGCCGGGACCGGGCCCTCCGCAGGCGCCGTCGAGGGCAGCTACTTCCGGGCGGCGCCAGGACCCCCGGCCGTGACGTCACTTCCCGGCGCGCGCGGCCGGCCGGGAGCGGGAAGCAGGGCGCGCGCCGGAAAGATGGCGGCGCCCCCGCAGCCGCCACCGACGGGGCCGGGCCCGGGCCCGGGGCCGGGGCCGCCCGCCGCCCCCGCGCCGCCGCCGCCGCCTCTACCCACCGCTCCCGGGCCAGGACCGGGTCCGGGGCAGGCTCCGGGTCCGGGGCAGCCCCCGGGGCCGCCGCTGCCGGCGCAGGTGGCGGCTGCGCAGGCGCAGGACTTCGACCCGGTGCAGCGGTTCCGCCTCCTCATCCCCCAGCTGAAGGAGAGCCTGCAGGTGGGCGGGGCCTGCCGCCGGCAGCGGGCGGGGCTTGCCGCCGCGAACCGTCTCCCGTCGCCATAGGGCGGGGCCTGCCGCCGAGGGGAGGCGGGGCGTGCCGCCCGCGGGGCGGTTTAATGCATGGGTGGGGCGTGGTCTGTCGGGGGGCGGGGCTTGCCGCCGTGAGCTGTCTGCTGCCTGCATGGGGCGGGGCCTGCCGCCGGGAAGGGGCGTGGCCGATCAACACCGAGGTCCTGTCATGGCGGGGGCGTGGTCTTCTGCCGGGGGCGGGGCGTGATGCTGGGAAGGGGCGGGGCCGGCTCTGGTGGGGA
This sequence comes from Haliaeetus albicilla, assembly GCF_947461875.1. Taxonomy (NCBI): domain Eukaryota; kingdom Metazoa; phylum Chordata; class Aves; order Accipitriformes; family Accipitridae; genus Haliaeetus; species Haliaeetus albicilla. The sequence goes on along the minus strand of NC_091516.1, from coordinate 72,087,942 downwards.
GGGTCCCTCAGGGGGCTGGGGGGGGGGGATCCCTGTGCTGGTAATGGGGGTCCTGGGGGGGGGGGTCCCTGTCCCCATGTCCTTTTTTAGGGAGTCCCAAGGGGTCCCTGTGCTGGTAATAGGGGTCCTGGGGGGGTCCCTGCCCCGGTGATGGCGGGGGGGTCGTGTCCCAGGGGTGTCCACAACCCTCCCATTCCTCAGTGTGTCCTCCCAGTGAATGAGTCACCACTGCCAGGTGACACGCTTGGGGCCGCGGTGGGAGCTGGGGTGCTGCCTGTGACCCCCTCGGGGTGGCCATGTCCCCCCTCACCCTCTTCCCCCCCTCCCCAGACCCTGATGAAAGTGGCGGCGCAGAACCTGGTGCAGAACTCCAGCATCGACAACGGGCAGTGAGTGACCTTCCCCCAGCCCCATCCCAGTACCCCCCATTATCCCCCAATGCCTTCCCAATACACCCTGGTAACCCCCAGTGCCATCCCAGTACCTCCCAATGCCATCCCAGTCACCCCCACCCCCACTCCCGTGCCCCCCAATCCTCCTCCACTGCTTCCCATTCTCCCCGTCAGCCCCCCAGTTCGTTCCCAGTGTTCCCCAGTCCCCCTGGGCCACCCCAGAGGGTGGCAGTGGGGGTGACGGTGGCCCCCTCACAGGAAGAGCGCCGATGGGGCCCTGCAGCGCTTCGACAAGAGCCTGGAGGAATTCTACGCCCTTTGCGACCAGCTGGAGCTCTGCCTTGTAAGTGACCCCCCCCCGGCCCCCCGGCTGTCCCTCTCCCCCTGAGACACCCCCAGTGTGCTCCCCACACCCCCAGTGATGCTGGTGCCCCCCCAGACCCCAGTCCCCTTAGCACTTCTGCACCCCCAGCGCCATTTTCACCCCCTCGTCCCATCCCCGCCTCCCCAGTCTTGTCCTCTCTGCTGTGTCCCCCCACCCCCAGTGACCCCCCCTTGTGTTCCCCCCCAGCGCCTGGCCCACGAGTGCCTCTCGCAGAGCTTCGACAGCGCCAAGCACGCCCCCGCCCTGGTGCCAGCGGCCCCCAAAGGCGAGGGCGGGGCGGGCGAGACCCTCCCCTACACCCAGTACCTGCCCCTCATCAAGGCCCAAATCGCCGGTGCCAAGGACATCCACAACGCCCTGCTGGAGGGGGCCAACAAGATCACCGGCAAGCTTCCCCCACCGGGGGGGCCCTGAGTGTTTTGGGGGGGGTCCACAGGGGTCACAGACCCCCCCACAGACCTCGCATGGTGGTCTGAGGGCAGATACGGGGGGGGATTGAGGGGTCCTGGTACCATGTGCAGGGGTCTGAGTGCAGGCATACTGTGTGGAGGGGTGTTGACCCCCATGGGGGAGCCCTGATTTTTGGGGGGGACCAAAAATCCCTGATTTTTTGGGGGATCCAAAAACCACAGGGGTGCTGGAGTCCCCCCAAAACTCCCACAGGGATCTGAATGCGGATACAGGGGGCTTGGGGGGTCCTGGTGCTCAGCATGGGGGTCTGAGCGTGGATATGGGGGTCCTGGTGCTGGGTTTTGGGGTGCTGACCCTCGCGGGGGGGGGCTATAATTGGGAAGAAGGGGGCATGGGGGTGCCGGACCCCCCTGGTTTTGTGGGAAAAACACCTGGGTTTTGGTAAATAAAACTTTTTCTCTGATACCAGCTCCTCTGTGCTTATGGCGGGACCGCTGGGGGTGGGAACCGAGGCGTGGGGGGGACTCTGCCCCCTCCCACGTTGGACCCAGGCGTCCGTGGGGTCACTTCCCTGCTCAGCGGCTGCCCCGTGACGGCGCGGCGACGTCACGGCCCGGCGGCGTGACGTACATCCCGCCGCCGGCCCCCCCCGCCTCCCCGCACGAGAAGCGCGGTCGGTGCCTTCGCGCCGCCTCTTTTTGACCCTTCCGCGCCGCCGTCGCGCTCTGCCAATCAGGGCAACGTGAACGGCGGGCGGCTCCACCCCCCCTTCCCCGTCACGTGACGCGGGGGCGGCTCTCGCGAGAGGCAGCGGCGGGATCCGGGGACCGGGAATCGGGACCGGGAATCGGGACCGGGATCAGGGACCGGGATCGGGGACTGGGATCGGGGACTGGGATCAGGGACAAGAGCCGGGCCAGGCCGGGCCGAGGCGGGACCGCAGCCGGCAGCGGAGCGGAGCCGGGGCCTAGGAGGGAGGCCGGGCCGAGGCCTAGAGCGGAGCGGAGCCGAACCGAACCGAGTCCGCCGTTCCCTCCGGGGGTAAGGAGGCGGCGACGGTGATAGGACACAGCCCCCCCCCCCCCGGGGGATGGGATTTACCGGGGGTTAATCCCAGATCTGGCGCTCAGGCTGCTGGAGGGGGTTGCTGGTAGGGCTGTTTTCCGGGGGGGGGGGTCGTACCCGTCTGCATCCCGTCCCAGCCCGGGACACCCCCATTTCACACGTCAATACACCTTTGCCCACCCCCCGGCCCCCCCAGAAAAGACCCACACCCCCTTAGGACACCCCTGGACTCCCTTGCCCACCTCTCAGGCCCTGCAGGATACCAGCAGACCCCCCTGCCTGCCCCTCAGGACACCCCCCCCGTCTCCCTGCCTCTCCCCCCAGCTACCCCCGGGACACCTCCGGACCCCCTGCTCGTCCCCGTGGGACTCCCCCATCTCCCCCTCCAGATCTCCCAGCGCCGCCATGTCGGACAGCGACGACAGCAACTTCTCGGAGGACGAGAGCGAGCACAGCAGTGAGGCCGAGGAGGTGGAGGAGAACGAGGTGAGGCTGAAGGCTGCAGCTGGCGGGCGGGGGGGGGGGGGGGTGTCCTCCCTCACCCCCCTAAAACCCGCTAGGCTGAGGAGGAGCGTGCCAGCGTGGCCGGCAGTGAGAAGGAGGAAGCCGAGGAGGAGGAGGAGGAAGAGGAGGAGGAGTACGACGAGGAGGAAGAGGAGGAAGATGACGACCGGCCGGCTAAAAAGCCACGCCATGGCGGCTTCATCTTGGATGAGGCTGGTGAGCTGGGGGGGCCACGGGGGTGTTTTGGGGTGTTGCTGCTGCCCCCCTGGCCCCACTCACCACCCTGATTCCCCCCAGACGTGGATGACGAGTACGAGGACGAGGACCAGTGGGAGGACGGGGCCGAGGACATCCTGGAGAAAGGTGAGGAGCGTCCCCATCCTGCTTTGGGGGCTCCCCCCAGGTCCCTTCCCTCCCCCGGAGGCCTGAGGAGGTGGATGGAAGTGCAGTTCTTTGGGGGCCAACCCCCATCCTCTGGCTCTTCCCTCTCCTCCCAGCCCCTTTTTCCCCCCCTCAAAATCCATCCCTTGAGGGGGGAGGGAAGGACGGCCTGTCTCCCACACCTCCTGCTGTCCATCCATGCTTCCCTCCCCATGTCTGTCTGCTCAGCACATCTCATCTGCGCTCGCCTGGGTCTTTCTTTTGCTTTTATTTCCCCCTCCCTTTTACCCCCTTGTGCTGCCGTCTGAATTTTGATTCCTTCCCCTTTGTTCCCCACTCACCCGCGGGTGGTTTTGCTGCTATTATTTGCTCCATTCTCCACCGCCACTCCTTGTTCCTGAGCAGAAGAGATCGAAGGTAAGCCCAGATCACCCCGCCACCCCCCCCCCATTTCCCCTTGGGGTCCCCCCCTACTCCAGGGCCAAGCAAGCACAGCCCACCCCCCTGCACCATCCCCCTGGAGCAAGATCCTGACCTTCCTCTTCCTCACAGCTTCCAACATTGATAACGTGGTGCTGGATGAGGATCGCTCTGGTGCTCGGCGGCTGCAGAACCTCTGGAGGTGACTGCGGCTCTGTCTGTGTGTCTGTCTGTCCGGCAGGGCGGTGGCAGCTGAGCTGATGCCTCCCCCGCTCCTTTTATCTCCCCAGGGATCAGCGTGAGGAGGAGCTGGGCGAGTATTACATGAAGAAATATGCCAAGTCCTCGGTGGGAGAGACGTGAGTCCCCATCCCCATCCCCAGTGTGACAGGGAGCAGCTCCTCTTTCTTCCCACTGCCCCTCATTTAATTATTTTTTTTATAATTTTCCCTTTTTTCAGTGTTTACGGTGGTTCTGACGAGCTCTCGGATGACATCACGCAGCAACAGCTGCTGCCAGGAGTCAAGTGAGTCTCACCGGGGAGGGGCGGGAAACCCATGTGGTTTGGGGGGGAAAAGGAGCAAATCGGGACAAGACACTCTGTAACGGCGTTTCCCTCTCCACCCCTGCGCAGGGACCCCAATCTCTGGACCGTCAAGTGCAAGGTGGGTTCGGGGGTGGGTGTGGGGGGGGACTCAGTGTGGTGGCAGGGGGAGCCATGTATCTCCAACCCTAAAACATCATTTTCGTCCCCAGATTGGTGAGGAACGCGCCACGGCCATCGCTCTCATGCGGAAATTCATCGCTTACCAGTTCACTGACACGGTGAGGCCATGGGGGAGCCAGGCCGTAGCCGGTGATGGGGTGACAGTGCCGTGGTGTCCCCAACATGTCCCCAGTGCGTTCCCTCGTCCTCCAGCCCCTGCAGATCAAGTCGGTGGTGGCCCCCGAGCACGTCAAGGGTTATATCTACGTGGAGGCCTACAAGCAGACGCATGTCAAGCAGGCGATTGAGGGGGTGGGCAATCTGCGCATGGGCTACTGGAACCAGCAGATGGTCCCCATCAAGGAGATGACCGATGTCCTCAAAGTGGTGAAGGAGGTCACCAACCTCAAGCCCAAATCTTGGGTGCGCCTCAAAAGAGGGATCTACAAGGATGACATCGCCCAGGTGAGGAGCAGAAGGAGATGGTGACACCATGGTGGGGGACACACACCTGGCTCACCCTGCTTTTGTGCCCCCCAGGTGGATTACGTGGAGCCCAGCCAGAACCAGATTTCCCTCAAGATGATCCCTCGCATCGACTTCGACCGGATCAAAGCCCGCATGAGCCTGGTAAGCGGACCTGTGCCGCGCGGGTGCTGGCGCTGCTGCTGCCACCGTGTCACTGCCCTTCTTTCACCCCCTACTGCCCCCTGCCCCACAGAAAGACTGGTTCGCCAAGAGGAAAAAGTTCAAGCGACCCCCGCAGCGGCTCTTTGATGCTGAGAAGATTCGGTAGGCGACCATCACCATGCTAGGGGACATCAGATGCTGCCCAAAAAGCCCCCACTGGGGGAGCTGCCCTCGCCAAAGGAGGGCTTTTGTCCCTGGGGGGGCTCCTGCCCACCAAGGGGGTGATTTTGGTTTTGTCCCAGGTCCCTAGGAGGTGATGTGGCATCTGATGGTGACTTTCTCATCTTCGAAGGCAACCGCTACAGCCGCAAGGGATTCCTCTTCAAAAGCTTTGCCATGTCGGCTGTGGTGAGCGCCACTGCCCCGCCGTGCTGGGGTTTGAACACCAAACCTGCTGGTTTTCCCCCAAAACCACCTTTCTAATGCTGAGGGGTGGTGGGAGGCCAGTAGCTCCTCAGCTGGGTTGGTTTTGGCCACCGTTTCCACTCTTGGCAGATAACGGAGGGGGTGAAGCCCACCCTGTCGGAGCTGGAGAAGTTCGAGGACCAGCCCGAAGGCATCGACCTGGAGGTGGTGACAGAGAGCACAGGTAAGCAGGTGCCACTGCTGCCCCCCCGCCCACTGTCGCCCCTGCAGCGCCATCCCCTCACTATCCCCACCATTACCACAGGGAAGGAACGAGAGCACAACTTCCAGCCTGGCGACAACGTGGAGGTGTGCGAGGGTGAGCTGATCAACCTGCAAGGCAAAATCCTCAGCGTTGACGGCAACAAGATCACCATCATGCCGAAACATGAGGACTTGAAGGTCAGAGGGTCCCGAGGGGGCAACACTGGGTGCCTCCTGCGGCCGCTGTGGCCACCCTGGGACCACCCCAGCCCCTCCTTGCCATGCCCACAGCCTTCTCTTCCACCCCCAGGACATGCTGGAGTTCCCAGCTCAGGAGCTGCGCAAGTATTTCAAGATGGGTGACCATGTCAAGGTGATCGCAGGGCGTTTCGAGGGCGACACAGGGCTGATCGTGAGGGTGGAGGAAAACTTCGTCATCCTCTTCTCTGACCTCACCATGCACGAGGTATTTGGGGGTGAAAAGTCCAGTTCGGTGCTGTGTCTTGCCTCGAAACAGACTGGGTTTTGGGGAGAAGAAGATGGGAAATGGCTGTCTCTCACGCTTCTTGCCACCAGCTCAAGGTTCTGCCACGGGACCTGCAGCTCTGCTCAGAGACAGCGTCCGGCGTGGATGTGGGGGGTCAGCACGAGTGGGGCGAGCTGGTGCAGCTGGACCCCCAAACAGTGGGTGTCATTGTCCGCCTGGAGCGGGAGACCTTCCAGGTGAGTCCCAGCTCCCCAGGGACGCCCAGAGGAGCCACATCCGTGTCCCAGGGGGTTTCCATGCTCATCCCTGTGCCAGAGCTATGTCCCCTGCCCCAGGGTGTCCCCATTTTTGGCTGCCCCTCTCCCACCCTCTCCATGTCCCCGCAGGTACTGAACATGTATGGGAAGGTGGTGACGGTGCGGCACCAGGCTGTCACCAGGAAGAAGGACAACCGCTTCGCCGTCGCCCTCGACTCAGAGCAGAACAACATCCACGTCAAGGACATTGTCAAAGTCATAGACGGGCCTCACTCGGTAGGGGCTTACAGGGTTTGGGGGAGGGTCTTGGGGGTGTGATGGGCCCCTTCTGGTGCTTTGGGACCCCCCAGGGGTGTTCTGGGTCCCTGCCAGAGCTGCTCTGGGTCTGTCCCTGCTTCGGGGACCGTCCCTGGGGTGAGCTGGGTCCCTCCTGGCACTGAGAAGAGGTCCCTGGTATATTTGGGGTCCCTCCCAGTACCACCCTGCATCCCTACTGGTACCAAGGGAACACCAGATCCCTCCTAGCATCCGCCTGGGTCCTCCCTATTGCTGAGGGGAGGATCCCATCACCGGGTCATGCCCTCCCCCCCGCTTTTACCGGGGTTTAACCCCTGCCTTTTACCGGGGCAGGGCCGTGAGGGGGAGATCCGGCACCTCTTCCGGGGCTTCGCCTTCCTGCACTGCAAAAAGCTGGTGGAAAACGGCGGCATGTTCGTCTGCAAGACCCGGCACCTCGTCCTGGCAGGGGGCTCCAAGGTGGGGATGCGCCAGGGATACCCCCACGGACTGCCAGGGAGGGCTACAGCCCCCTGGTTTTGCTGCTGCCCCCCTCTCCAGGCACCGTTTTCTCCCTCTTGCAGCCACGGGACGTCACGAACTTCACCGTGGGTGGTTTTGCCCCCATGAGCCCCCGTATCAGCAGCCCGATGCACCCCAGCGGGGCTGGTGAGTGTTGGGGGTGTACTGGAGGCTCCAGGGGTGTCCCCAAGGACCCCCCCGAGCCCCATCTCAATCCTGCAGGCCAACGCGGTGGTTTCGGCGGCGGCGGCATGAGCCGTGGCCGCGGGCGGCGGGATAACGACCTCATTGGGCAGACAGTGCGCATCTCCCAAGGACCCTACAAAGGTGGGTGCCTTCTGATGAGGCGCTGGGCCCCCGTTTGTCCCCCCCAAACAGGGGAGGGGGGCCTCGGGGATGCCTGGACCTCCACCCTGAGCCCCCGTCCGGCCCCGCAGGCTACATCGGGGTGGTGAAGGACGCGACGGAGTCGACAGCCCGCGTGGAGCTACACTCCACCTGCCAGACCATCTCGGTGGACCGCCAGCGCCTGACCACCGTGTGAGTTGGGGGGGGCGGGCATACCGGGGTCAGGGTCGCCCTTGGAGACACCCCCCCCCGCTCTGATGGGTCAGGGTGGTCCTCAGGGGTGGCGACACTTGGGCCAGGACCTCCCTTGGGGGTGGATGACACCTGCATACATGAGCAGGGCGATTTTAGGGGGTCCCTGCCCCCCCGCCGGCACCATGTCCCCGTCCCTGACACCCGCATATCCCTGCAGGGGCTCACGGCGCCCAGGTGGGATGACGTCAGCCTATGGGCGCACCCCCATGTACGGCTCCCAGACCCCCATGTACGGCTCTGGCTCCCGCACCCCCATGTATGGCTCGCAGACCCCCCTGCATGACGGTGAGTGGCGCGGAGGGATGTCGGGATGGAGGGGACAGGGATTAGGGGGACCCTGGGGTGGCTTGGGGGGTGGACCTTGGGGGAGCGGGGGGGATAGAGGGAATAGGGATTAGGGGGGGCCTGGGAGTGACCTGGGGGGGACGCACCAGGATGAAGTGGGACCTTGGGGGACATGGTGATGGAGGGGACAGGAATTGGGGGGACCCCAGGTACACAGGGACTCAGGTCTGGCTTGGAGGGGGATGGATCAGGATGAGATGGGACCTTGGGGGACACAGAGGAGACTCCCGGGGTGATCTTCTGGAGGTGGCGGAGCTGAAGTAGGACCAGCAACATGGAGAAGGGGGGCTCGGGGGAGGTTGTAGGGGGGCCCTGCAGCCACAGAGGCTGACGGAGCCGCTGTGGGACCCTCGCAGGCAGCCGCACGCCGCACTATGGCTCGCAGACGCCGCTGCACGACGGCAGCCGCACGCCCGCCCAGAGCGGCGCCTGGGACCCCAACAACCCCAACACGCCCTCCAGGTGGGTGTGGGGGGGTCCCCCTCACTGGGACGGCCCCATTTTGGGGTCCCCGGCCACCAGGACGGCCCCACTGTGACAATGACACCTGTCTGTCCCCCATAGGGCCGACGAGGACTTCGAGTACGGCTTTGATGACGAGCCCACGCCCTCGCCACAGGGCTATGGGGGCACCCCCAACCCCCAGACCCCCGGCTACCCTGACCCCTCATCCCCCCAGGTCAACCAGCCCTACAACCCCCAGACCCCTGGAACGCCGGCCATGTAAGTGCTCCCTCTACCCCACGGCAGGACTCAGGGGACACCGAACCACTGCTCTGGGGGGAAACTGCTCCTGGGGGACCCCAAACTGTGGTTCTGGGGGGGGAAACTGCTCCCAGGGGACCCCAAACCACGATGCTGTGGGGCGAAACTGCTCTTGGGGGACCCCAAACTGGTTCAGTAGGGGGGTCATGGCCATTGAATCAGAGTCCCAGGGTGAAAGTGCAGTCCCAGAGGACTCCGAACCACAGCCCTGGGGGAAACCTGCTTTTGGGGGACCCCAAATTGCAGCCTTGAGGGGCAGTTGTGCTTCTGGCAGGGGGAACTGTGCTCCTGGGGGACCCTGAACCTTGGCCCCGGGGGGGAAAGTGTACCCCCAGGGTGCAGTCTTGGCCCTGGAGGACCCCAAATCCTCAAACCCTGTCCCTGGAGCCCTCCCAAATCATGCCCTGGGGGTGCCACCTCTCCTCTCCTCTCCATGCTCCCCCCCCCACCCAGGTACAACACAGACCAGTTCTCGCCGTACGCCGTCCCGTCGCCACAGGGCTCCTACCAGCCCAGCCCCAGCCCCCAGAGCTACCACCAAGTGGCCCCCAGCCCCGTGGGCTATCAGAACACCCACTCGCCGGCCAGCTACCACCCCACGCCATCACCCATGGCCTACCAGGTACCCCTAAGCCTCCTGAACTCCCTCATAGCCTCCCTACACCCCCCAAGCCCCCCTCATAGCACCCCTACAATCCCCAACACCCCCATATAACCCCCAAATGCCCTTGTTATCCCCCTAAACACTGTCATTGCCCCCCTACACCCCCCCTAAATCCCCTTGTAGCCCACCTACACCCCCCTAAGCTCCCTACAGCCCCCAAAGCCCCCTCATAGTCCCCCTGCACCCCCCAACACTGACTCCTCTCTCCCCCCAGGCAAGCCCCAGCCCCAGCCCGGTGGGTTACAGCCCCATGACCCCTGGGGCCCCCTCTCCGGGGGGGTACAACCCCCACACCCCTGGATCGGGGATTGAGCAGAGCTCCAGCGACTGGGTGACCACCGACATCCAGGTGAAGGTCCGTGACACCTACCTGGACAGTCAGGCTGTGGGACAGACCGGTGTCATCCGCAGCGTCACGGTGAGACCCCCAGGGGAGGTTTGGGGGGTGGTTTTGGGTTTGGGGGGGATACACATGGTGATGCTGACTCCCCCCATTCTGTGCCCGTAGGGCGGGATGTGCTCTGTCTACCTGAAGGACAGTGAGAAGGTGGTGAGCATCTCCAGCGAGCACCTGGAGCCCGTCACCCCCACCAAGAGCAACAAGGTAGAGGCCCCCCACCCCTCCTGGGACCCCCCCCCGGCCCCCCAACACTCCCCCCTACATCCCACCACCACCCCATGGTCCCTTGTGGACCTTTCTAGATCCCCTCTGGGACCCCCACAACCCCTCTGCCACCCTCCAAGCCCCTCTGGGACCCCCACCACCACCCCAAGGTCCCCTTTCTCCCCCATTTCTACCCCCCCCGCCCCCAACTAATGCCTCCCCCCCCCCCCCCCCCCCCTGCAGGTAAAGGTGATCCTGGGGGAGGACCGTGAAGCCACCGGGATCCTGCTCAGCATCGACGGGGAGGACGGGATTGTCCGCATGGACTTGGAGGAGCAGCTCAAGATCCTCAACCTCCGCTTCCTCGGCAAGCTGCTGGAGGCCTGAGGGACAACTTCTCCCCCCCCGCCACTGCCCCCCATTTTCTTTGTGTCCCCCCGTTTTCTTTCTACCCCCCCCCCCTTTTTTTTCTCCTCTGCATTGCTGGTTGTAGCAAGGTTTAGGTGTCAAATAAATGCCTGTGCGTGCGGCACCCCCTCTTCTGTGCTGCCCTCCGGGGGGGGGAAGCCCTAAAGGGCTGGGGCGGGGATAGGGGGGTGGCATTGGACCCCCCCCACCCCACAGAGCTGCGGGGGGGGGGGCGTTAACCAGGGCCCCTGTACCCCATGGGGCTGGGGCAAGGGGGATTAAACCTGTCCCCCCGTGGGGCGGGGAGGGGTTTGAAGCGGGGCCCGTGGTGGGGGTTGAGCTGGGACCCCTGTGGGGCCGGTGGGGGGGGTCGGACCGGGCTCCCCCCCCCCCCCCCGCAGCCCCGTAGAGCCAGGCTCGGGGCTGGCCGTGCACGTGTTCTCCTCCGCCGCCACCGCCTCCTCCTCCTCTCATTGGCTCTGCTGACGCCGGTCCCGCCTCCCCTCCGCCGCCATTGGCCACCAGCTGCGCCGCCATTGGTTGTCAGCCCTCGTACCCCGCCCTACGCTCCTTGCCTCCGCCTCCTCCCCTCGCTCCGCCGCCGCTCATTGGCCGGTGGCACGGGGAGGTGATTGGCGGCGACGGCCGCGCCTGCGCCGTGGGGCGCGCGGTGCGGGAAGATGGCGGCGGCGGCGGCGGCGGCGGGGCGGGCGGTGGTGGCCTGCGGGGCCCGCGCTGCCCTGGGGGCCCGGCGGGTCCGGGCCGCGCTGGGCCGGGCCGTCAGCAGCACCGCCGGCACCGACGCGGTGCTGCGGGAGCGGCTGCGGCGGCACCAGGTGGGGCCGCGACGGGGCTGAGCCCAGCGGGAAGGGTCGGGCCTGGGCCTGGGTCTGAGGGGGTGATGAGGGCCCCGCGGGGAGGGGAGGGTCACGGGGGCTCCACGGGTGTCCCCACACGTCCCCGGGCCTCTCTGGCCCTTCCTGGCTCAGGGCTCCACGGCCGCCCCTGTCCTTCCTCAGAGGTCCCCGGGAGCCTCCGGGGGTCTGTGAGTATCCCTGGGTGTTCCCAGGGGTCTCTGCCTGTTCCTGGCCATCCTCGGCCATCCCCAGGGCTCAATGCGGGTCCCTGGGTGTCCCCAGTCATTTTTGGCCATCCCTAGGGCTCCACAGGTGTCCTCAAGTGTCTTTGGGGCTCCCTGGCCATCCTCGGACATCCCTAGGGCTCCACAGATGTCTCCAAGTGTCTCTGGGGCTCTCTGGGTGTCCCTACCTGTCCCTGGAGCTTCCTGGACACCCCCGGTCATCCTCGGACATCCCCACAGTTCTCTGGCTGTCCCCACATGTCTCCAAAGTTCCCAGGAGGCTCCTCAGCTGTCCCTGGGGCTCCCTGGGAGTCCCTGGTCATCTTTGGCCATCCCTAGGGCTCCACAGGTGTCCCCGAGTGTCTCTGGGGCTCCCTGACTGGCCCTGGCCATCCTTGGACATCCCTGAGGGTCCCCACGGGTCTCTGGGGCTCTCTGGATGTCCCTTGCCATTCTCCTTGGGCCTGTCTAGCTGTCCCTAAGTGTCCCTGGGTGTTATGGGGGCTCCCCAGGTGTTCCCAGGCCCCTCAGCCATCCCCAGGGCTCCCCCCTTGTGCCCAGGGCTCACCGTCCCCCTGTGTCCCCCCCACCTTGCAGGCAGCAGAAGGACCCCTGGGACACACCCCCAGCCCAGAGGAGGAGGAGGAGGAAGAGCGGCGGCGGCGGGAGCGGATGGCGGCCGCCCGGCGGTTAGCCCTGCGCCTGGCGGGGCTGCTGGGTGCTGGCACTGGTGTGGCACTCGTCTACATCTTCGGTGAGTCCTCAGCATCCCCAGTGTGTCCTGTCCCCCGTTCCCCCCCTCCCTGCTACAGGTGCCACCGTGCCCCCCCCCTCACCTCCGCTCTCCCCCTCCTGCAGGCAGCAACGCGGTGGACGAGCACGGTGCCAAGGTGAGGGGTGCTCTGTGGCAGTTCCTGGACCCCTTTTTTTAGGCAGGCGGCTGCACCAATGTCCCCTCCCTGCCCTTTGGGGACATTTAGGGACATGGTGGGGGTTTAGCACCTTCCCTCTCTCCCTTCCCCATGTGCCCCCATCTGTTTCCTTTCACTGGTGTTTTCCTGTATTTTGGGGTCTTTGTGTTGGGTGGGGCATTGAGGCCCCATGTCCCTGAGGGGAGTGGCGTGTCCCCAAAGGGACCGACAATCCTTGTCACACCCCAGGGAGGCATTTTTGTCACCGCAAACCCCTTTTTTAGAGAACTTGGAGGTGATGAGGAGGGTTTTGATGTGCAGCACAGGGGGCTCCCTGGGGAGGGAGAGGTGCGAATTGCCCTGCCTGTCTCCGGTGACCAGCGGGGGGGGGACATGGGGACATCAAACAGGGTGACAGGGGGAGCGTTGAACAGGTGACAATGACACCAGTGGGGTGACAGGGACATCAGTGGGACGATGAGGACATCAGTCGACAGAAGGAAACCGCACGGAAACGGCGTCACCTACCTGTGAATTGTCCCTGTCACCTCCTCTGTCCCTTCCCCCCTCCGTGACAGGGCCCCTCCGGTGCCACCACGTCCTTCTCACTGGCCCCGTCTTAACCCTCCGCCTCCCTCTTCTCCCCACAGATCCCCGATGAGTTCGATGGTGGTGAGTGACATCCCCAGACATCCCCGGCGGGGGGGGGGGGGGGGCGGGGGTGACAGCTACTGCGGGGGGGGACACGTCGCATCCTCAGGGTTGTTTGACACCTCGCTGTTGCGGCTGGAGGCTTTTACAATGTTTTTAACACCCCGCTGTTACCCAAAAGGGGCTTTTTTTAGGGTGTTTTGGTCTTTATCCTAGTGGGGGGGGGGGGGGGAACTGTTACCCCCCTTGGGGACAGCAGAGACCCCGGGTGACCCTCACCTGCACTGGCCTTGGCTCTGCAGACCCTGTGGGCATCCAGCAGCTCCGCAGGACCTACAAGTATTTCAAGGACTACAGGCAGGTGCGTGGGGAGCCATTTGGGGGGGGGTCCCCCATTTTGGGAGGGGGCTTCATGGCATCAGGGGTGGCCATCCCTGTCCTGAGAGCTTTTTCATTCTCCTGGGGAGCTTCGTCCCCATTTTGGGGACATGTTGGATCCCCATCCCCTCTTGGGGGACCGTGTCCTAGTGCTGGGAAATCACGTCCCTGTTTTGGGGTCCTCTGTCCCCGTTCTGGGGGACATTTGCCCCTGTTTTGGGGTCTCCTGTCACCGATCTGGGCTCCTTGTCCCCACTGGGGGGGTCCTTGTCCCCGCTTTGGGGTCTTTGTCACTAGGCAGGGGCTCCCATCGTCAGTTTGCAGGGGGGCTTCGTCCCCATCTGCCGGGGCGCTTCATCCCCACACTCCAGCCCTTGCCCCCATGCCGGTGCAGGGACCCTGTCCCTTTTTGGGGACTATTGTCCCCACACCGGTGGCTCATCCCCACGCTGGGGGGGGGGGGCTCCATCCCTCCCCCTGACTCCCCCCAGATGATCATCGAGCCCACCAGCCCCAAGCTGCTGCCGGACCCTCTGCGCGAACCCTACTACCAGCCCCCCTACACCCTTGTCATCGAGCTCACTGACGTCCTGCTGCACCCCGAGTGGTCGGTGAGTGTCCCCTGAGCCTTCCCGTGCCCACCCCCACCCGCCACCCCCCCGTGACACCTCCCTGTCCGTCCCCCCCGAAACCAGCTCGTCACTGGCTGGCGCTTCAAGAAGCGCCCAGGCATCGAGAGCCTCCTGCAGCAGCTTGCACCCCTCTACGAGATAGTTGTCTTCACCTCTGAAACTGGCATGGTGAGTGCGAAGTGGGGGGTGGGGGGGCGTGGCCACCCTAGGAGGTGACAGGGCCACCACGGGGTGCCCCCCACCCTCTCACCCTCTCTATTACCCCCCCACAGACCGCCTTCCCCCTCATTGACAGCGTGGACCCCCACGGCTTCATCTCCTACCGTCTCTTCCGTGATGCCACCCGCTACATGGATGGGCACCACGTCAAGGTGGTGTGACAGGGAAGGGGGACAGTCACTTCAGTGACCCCCCCTGTCCTTCGCCAACCCTCTCTGTTCCCCCCCGCCCCAGGACATCTCCTGCCTCAACAGAGACCCGGCAAAGGTGGTGGTGGTGGATTGCCGGAGAGAAGCCTTCTGCCTACAGCCCTACAATGGGCTGGCGCTGCCCCGCTGGGATGGCAGCTCCGACGACCGCGCGCTCTACGACCTCACCGCTTTCCTCAAAAGTGGGTAAACGCGTCCGAGAACATCCCTGACCCCCCTCCCTGACCCCCCTCCCCCCTCCCTCTGCAAACCCGTCCATCTGTCCCTGCAGCTATTGCCCTCAGTGGGGTGGAGGACGTCCGGACGGTGCTGGAGAATTACGCGCTGGAGGAGGATCCGCTGGCGGCTTTTAAACGACGCCGGTCGCAGCTGGAGGAGGTGGGGACGCGCGAGGGGTGGGGGGATGTGACATGGCAGGGGGGTGGCAGCACCTAATTGCCTGTAACGGCTGTTTTTCGCCCCGAATTGGGGGTGCAGGAGGAGCAGCAGCGCCTGGCTGAGCTGGCGCAGGGCAAGAAGCCGACGGGGCTTTTCCTGGGTGCCCTGGCCGGCCGCCTCTGGCCACGCTCCAAGCAGCAGTGATGTCATCAGGACAGTGCCGTGATGTCAGCGGTGCAAGGCGGGGTGGGGGGGACACCCCATTCACCAGCGCCGTGGTAGCAGGGGGTGATGCGTCACCCAGACCCGGACGATGCGGTCGGAGGCGTCGGTGGTCCCGTGGCGGCTGGCGGTGGGGGGGGGACCGGGCGTGGCCCCGCTTTTGGGGGGGGTTGGAGGGTTTTGGAGGGGGCTTGACCCCAGTGGGGATGAATAAAGGGTGACATGGAGCTGCGGGTGCACTGTGCTGCTTGGGGGGGACACGGAGCGGCCCCCCCCCCCCCCGGTGCTGCGTCAGATCTGGGCCCTTTTGGGGGGGGGTGGGCTATGGGGCTGGATCCAGGCTCTTTGGGGGGGCAGTTTATGGGGCCAGATCTGGGCCCTTTTTTGGGGGGGGGTATGGAGCTGGATCCTCCTTTTGGGATGGGGGGCCACTGCATCCCCTGTAGGGGCGTGGCCTGTGGGTGGGGCGTGGCCTGCAAACATGGGGTGGGGCTTGGTCGCTAGAAAGGGGTCTTGGGGAGGGGGGCGGTGGGCTCAGACCCCGCTGAGCCCTGGGACCAGGCAGGACCCCGGGCCCGGATCCGGTCCCCCCCTGCCCCCCGGTGCCGGCCATGGCTGCGCTGCTGCTGGCTGCCCTCCTCACCCTCATCTGGCCCCCACTGGTGAGCATGCCCCCCCCGGAGGGGGCTGGGGGGAGAGCCCTGGGGGGGTCTAGGCGGCTGGTGGAGACCCTTGGCAATTTTGAGGGGGGTCCCTGGAGAGGGAGGGATCAGGGTGATCCTGGGGTGCTTCAGGTGTCCCTTTGTGGTCCCCAGGGGGTGTTGGTGGGGGTGGAAGTTCCAGGGTGGGTATTCGGGATATTGGAGGGGGTATTTTGGGGATCCTGGGTGGGCTGTTTGTAGTGCTGGGGGGGGCGGGGGGGGCTCTGAGAAATTTGAGGCGTCCTTGGGGAGTTGGCAGGGCTCCTTGAAGCTGGTTTGGGATGCTGGGGGGGATCAGGGTGAGTCCTAAGGAGGCATTTTGAGGCACTGAGTGGTACTTTCAGGACCTTGAGTGGTTATTTTTCTACTGGGGAGCATCTGAAGGGTGTTTTGGGGTGCTGGGGGGGGGCTCGGGGGGGGTCAGAGCGGGCCTAGAGGGCTCTTTTGGGATGCTGGGTGTGTTTGGGGGGATATTTGGGTATTGGGGCGCCCCTGAGGAGTATTTTGGGGTGCTGAGGGGGGGTCTCCTGGGTTGCTGACGCCCACCTGCAGGTGCAGCCAGCTGGGGTGCTGGAGCTGCGGGTGCTGTCGGCACGGGGGGGCCCAGGGGGGCCGTGTGGGGGCTCGCCTTCCTGTCGCCTTGTCTTCCGTCTCTGCCTGCGGCCCCCTGGGGCAGTTGGCTGCAGCCTGGGGGTCGTCCACAGCTCCCCTGGACCCCCCCCGGCGCCGGGGGCCCCCCGCATCCTCCGCCTGCCTTTCACCTTCCCCTGGCCGGTGAGGACTGACTCCCCCCCCCGCCCAGTCCCTGGCAAAGTCTGACCCCCCACCATGGTCCTGGGACCCCTAAGCCCCTAGGAATGATACCCCCCCAATTTTTGCTGCCCCCCCCTCCCCCCCAGGGCACTGTCTCCCTTGTCATCGAGTCATGGCGGCTGGAGGAGGCTAAAGGCTCTGGAGGTGAGTGGTGGAGACTTGGGGAGGCTGTGGGGTTTGGGGGGACAAATGGGGGTCCCAGGGGGGCAAATAGGGGCCCTGTGTATTTGGGAGGGGGGGGGGTAATGGACATCCCATAGGGGGTGGATAGGGAATAAGCTGGGGGGACGTGAGAGCCCAAAGTGTTGGGGGGGGGGCAGTTAGGCGTCCCAGGGGGTAAATAGGGGACAAATAGGATGGGGGGGTGGCAGATGGCAGCCTGCAGGGTTTTGGGGGGCAAATTAGGGTTTGGGGGGGCAAAGGGGAGCCCTGGGTGTTTGAGGGGGGTGAACAGGAATCCTTGGATTGGGGGGGGCAGTTTGGGGGGAGGCAGAGAGGGAGGGCTAGAAGGGCAAAGAGAAGGGGGTCTGGGGGACTTTGGGGGTGCCCAGGGGTTCTGTGGATGCTGACGGGTGCCCCAGGGCCCCAGGGCCGGCTCTTGGGGCGCGCGGTGGCCCGGCAGCACCTCTCCCCAGGGGGTCCCTGGCGGGGGGGGACGGGGGGGGGCCTGCGCTTCGGCACCCGCTTGCGCTGCCGCCCCCCCGGCCGTGGCCCCCGTTGTGTCCCCCGCTGCGCCCCCTGCACCCGCCGCTGCCCCCCCGCCGCCGCCTGCCGACCCCCCCACCGCTGTTGGCCCCCCTGCTGCACCCGCCGTGAGTACCCCTATCCCCTGGGGGGGCTGCCATCACCCTTCTCCTCCCCCATCACTCCCCTATCTTTCTTGGGGGCCATGCAGCATCCCAGGGTGTCCCCTGGGTTTTGGGGTGCCCCTGACACCCCGCTTTACCCGCAGGTGGGTGCCGGGAACCTTGCACCACCGCCAGCGCCAATGGCAGCACCTGCACCAATGGGGGCACCTGCACGGTGAGTGGGACACCCCCCCCGCACCAGTATCCCCCGTGTCACCCCAGGAGCCCCGCTGGTGCTTCCCGGCACCCCCACATCCATCCTGGGGGGGTCCGGTACCCCCCATCCAGGTAACAGTGCTGCCTGTGCAGGGTCGTGGGAGCAACTCCCCGGGGCCACGCTGCGGCACCCCCAGCCCGGGACAGCCACCGGCAGCATCAGAAGCCGTGACGGCTCCGGTAGCACCAGCAGCAGCACTGGCAGCACCAGAGGTGGCCCCAGTAGCACTGGCAGCTCCAGCGGTGGCACCAGTGGTGGCACCGGCAGCACCGGTGGTGGCTCTGGAAGCACCGGTGCTGGCACCGGTGGCCCCAGCAGCACCAGCGGTGGCACCGGCAGCGCCGGTGGTGGCACCGGTGGCCCCAGCAGCACCGGCAGCGGCACCAGCAGCACCGGTGGTGGCACCAGCAGCACCAGCAACAGTCCCTGAAGCCCCGGTGCCGGCATCAGCGCCAGGGTCTCCGGCGTCGCTCCCAGCTGCGGGGCGGTTGGTGATGCCGGAGCCTCTCCCGGAGGTGCCGCCATCCCCGTGCGCCCTCGGTCCCTGCTTCAACGGCGGCGCCTGTGCCCCCGACCCAGCTCCCGGCGCCGGCTACACCTGCCGCTGCCCCCCTGGCTTCCGCGGCTCCAACTGCGAGCGCCGCGCCGACCGCTGTGCCGACCACCTCTGCCTGCACGGTGAGCCTCCCCCACGTTCCCCACCACCATTGCCCTGGCACGGTTCGGCGTCGCTGACCCCCCTTCCCCAGCGCAGGTGGCCAGTGCCGGGACTTGGGTCGTGGCGCCATTTGCAAATGCCGGCCGGGTTTTTCGGGGCGCCGGTGCGAACGCAATGCCGACGACTGTACCCCCAACCCCTGCGCCAACGGCGGCACGTGCCAGGACGGCGCCAACAGCTTCACCTGCTCCTGCACCCTCGGCTACGCCGGCGCCGATTGCCGACGCCGCGCCGACGCCTGCGCCTCCGGCCCCTGCTTGCACGGTGCCACTTGCTACACCCACTTCTCCGGCCACGTCTGCGCCTGCCCCCCCGGATTTATGGGGTCCCGCTGCGAGGAGGAGGTTGGGGGACCCCCCCCAGCCCCCCAACGCCGCCCCCCCGTGCCCCTTGCCCTCGCCTGCGCCCTTCCCCTCGCCCTGCTGGGCCCCGGCGTGGGGCTGGCGCTGGCGGCACGACGGCGGCGGCGGCTGCCGGGGGAGAGGTGAGACCTGGGATGGGGGGGGGGGGCGCACACACCCCGATTTTGGGGGTCTCACAGGATATTTTGGCAGCAGCCGTGCGCCGGATACAGGGGGGACCACCAGCACAAGCCCCCCAGGGAGGGAGCGGCGGCCACCACGTGCTTCTGCCACCCGGGTGAGCCTCCCCCCCAGTTTCTCCACCATTTGTCTCTGCCGCCCCCCCCACCGCCATCACCCTCTGGTTCTCTTTAACCCCGTTTCTCTTCTTGCCCTCCCCAGGTGTGACCCGGCGGTGATGGACACCCCTCCCCAGGACACCCCCCCACCCCAAGCCTGGGTCCCCACAGTGTTTTGGGGACACACACACCCCCACCCGGGGGGGCGGCCTTGGGGTTGTGCCATAAAGTTCTTTGAGATGTCTGTCCGTGTCGCCAGAATCCGGCCCTGGGGGGCGGGGGGGTGATGCGGGTGGGGACGCCCCACTCGGGACAGTGGGTGGGTGGCACGGGTGGGGACACCCCACTCCGGACCGGGGAGGGGGGGTGACAGGCCCGTGGAGGGGACAGCGCCCTGCTTTGGGGTGTGTGTGTCCCCCACCGCGGGTCACCTTAGAACCACCAGTTCCGTGACTCGGTGCTCAACTCGCCGCCCTCGACGCTCGGCGCTCGATTGCTTCCCCTCGCTTCCCTCAACACACACGGCTGTTCCCGCCCTCAGCCGGCAGGGCCTGGCGCCAGCCCCCGGCGCCGTGATGGGCAGTGCGCGCGGCCAATCGGAAGGGAGAGTCGGGGCGGAGCGGGGTAGAGCGCCGGCCAATGAGGGGGCGAAGCGGACCGAGGTGGGGACGGGGAGGGGCGGGGCGGGGCCGGAGCCGGCGGCGTGTGGAAGCGGCGGGAGCCATGAAGTGAGCGAGGAGCGGCGGGGGGACCTCGGGGGGGGGGGGAGAGAGGGCGGGATCGCGGGGGATCCCGGGATTGCGGGTCCCACGGGAGAGCCGGGATCCCGATGGATCCCGGGGGCGCGGGGCCCACGGGAGGGCCGGGATCCCGGGGACTACCGGGCCCACAGGAGGTCCGCGACCCCCGGCAACCGTTCCGGCGGAGCGGGTCCCCGCCGGGGCAGTGGTGAAGAGCCAGGAGCGGCAGGGGGTCCCCGGGGCCACCCCAGCACCGTGACACCCTGCCACCGGATCCCGTCGCTCGCCAGATCCCGGCTGCCGTCACAGACCTGCCAAGAGGGCGGACGGCGCGAGTGGGCTGGGGCACCCCGATCCCAGGGCGGGGAGGAGGGATCAGCCAGGCACCGAGCTCTCCACTGGGGTGGGAGCTGGTGGGATCCCTCGCGGGAATCCTCTTCTCCTTGGCCCTTCCGCAGGCTCAACATCGATGGCCTCCTGGTCTACTTCCCCTACGACTACATCTACCCTGAGCAGTTCTCCTACATGCTGGAGCTCAAGAGGACTTTGGACGCCAAGGTACAGCAGGATCTGGCGGTCCCGGGTGGGCTGGGATCCACCCACCCCTGGGGACGTCCCTGCCGGGGGTGACGCCACTGCTCTCGGCAGGGCCACGGTGTGCTGGAGATGCCCTCTGGGACCGGGAAGACAGTGTCGCTGCTGTCGCTCATCGTTGCCTATCAGCGAGTGAGTGCTGGTGCCTGATCCCAGTGGATCCCAGCGGATCCGAGTCCTGCAGACCCTAGTGTCACATCTCTCCCCAGGCCCGGCCACTGGACGTCACCAAACTCATCTACTGCTCCCGCACGGTGCCAGAGATCGAGAAGGTGGGGTGACGAGCTGGGGGAGAGACAAGGGAAGCAAATCTGAGAGGGGATCCCGAGGGATCCATCTGAGCATTGCCACCACAGGTGATCGAGGAGCTGCGGAAGCTGATGGATTTCTATGAAAAGGAGCTGGGGGAGAAGGTGCCGTTCCTGGGGCTGGCGCTGAGCTCCAGGAAGAACCTCTGCATCCACCCCGAGGTGGGCATGGGGCTGGGTGAGATCCACTGGGGGTGTGTGTGGGGGGGTTGATCCCAGGGGGACACAGTGACAACAGGGTGACCATGGGGGTGCAGGTGTCCTCGCTGCGCTTTGGGAAGGAGGTGGACAGCCGGTGCCTGAGCCTTACGGCTTCCTACGTGCGGGCGCAGCATCAGCGTGACGGATCCCTGCCTGCCTGCCGCTTCTTTGAGGTGAGGGATTCCCCTGATGAGCACTCGGGGATCCCCCTGACCCTGATGGACACCCAAGGGTGTCCCACCTGCCCCTGCTTGGGGGCCCCAAAGGCACCTGGGGACCCCTGGGTGCCCCCCAGTCTCCTGCCAGCTCCTGGGTGCCCTGTGGTGTCCCCGACAACTCCCAGCACCCTGGGGTGCCCCCACTCCCTAACTGGGTCCCAAGCACCCTGGGGACCCCATTCCCCATCCCCCCCACTAGTACCCTAGGGTGCCCCCCAGCCACAACCCACTTCCACCCCACACCCATATCCCCCCTTCCCCAATCCCCTGCACCGTCCTGCCTCGGGTCACTGCCCCAGCTGCCCCCCACCCCCTGGGGGCCTCCCCAAGGCCCTCCAGCCACCTTCCCCGGGGTCTCCCAGCAGGAGTTCGACACCCACGGGCGTGAGGTGCCCATCCCCTATGGCATCTACAACCTGGACGACCTGAAGGCCCACGGCCGCCAGAAGGGCTGGTGCCCCTATTTCCTCGCCCGCTACTCGGTACGGGGGGGAGGACAGGGGGCCAGGATTGGCTTTGGGGTGGCTCCTTTGTCCCTAAATGTCCCTAAATGTCCCCATGCCCTGCCTTCCGGCAGATCCTTCATGCCAACATCGTCGTCTACAGCTACCACTACCTGCTGGATCCTAAAATCGCCGATTTGGTCTCAAAGGAGTTGGCCAAGAAGTCGGTTGTGGTCTTTGATGAGGCCCACAACATTGGTCAGCACCCCCATGAACCCCATTTTTGGGCTGTCACCCTCTGTCCCCTGCATCACCTGCAGCGGGGGGAGTGACACTGTCCCCCATCCCCGCAGACAACGTCTGCATCGACTCCATGGGGGTGAACATCACGCGCCGGACGCTGGACCGCTGCCAGGCCAATGTGACCACGCTCCAAACCACCATCCAAAAGTGAGCATGGCCCCCCACCTCCCTTCCATTGTCCCCATCGTTTTCCCACACACACCCCCCCGGGTGACTGCATCCCCCCTTGCCGCAGGATCAAGGAGACAGACACGCAGCGGCTGGCGGAGGAGTACCGGCGCCTGGTGGAGGGGCTGCGGGAGGCCAGCACTGCCCGGGAGACTGACCTTTACCTTGCCAACCCTGTGCTGCCAGATGAGATCCTGCAGGGTACGTGGGGGGGGGGGTGACCCCTCTTTTGAGGTGCCCCCCTGGCCCCCCCTATTTCCATGCTGGATGAGCACGGGGGGTTTCTGAGCTCCCTTTTGTGGCAGGGAGCCCCCCAAGCCCTTTGGGGTGCCCCCAGCCCCACACCAGCCTCCAGTGCCCCACAACCTCCCCTCCAGACAAGCATGGACACCCTGGGGGTCCCAGAGCCCCTCCTTGGAGTGTGGGGAGAGTGTCAGGCGCTCCCCACCTGAGCCCCCCACCACTGTCCCTGGCCCACAGAGGCAGTTCCCGGCAGCATCCGGACGGCTGAGCACTTCGTGGGCTTCCTGAAGCGGTTCGTGGCCTACCTGCGGGCACGGGTGCGGGGGCCGCGGGTGGTGCAGGAGAGCCCCCCCGCCTTCCTCAAGGACCTCTACGAGAAGGTCTGCATCGAGCGCAAGCCCCTGCGGTGAGTCTGGGGGGATCTGTCCCCACCACAAAGGGACCTACCCCCAAGGGAATGTCCCCCCAGGGTGGCTTGTAACCACACCAGGGTGGTCTGTGACCCCCCAAAGGTGCTGTGTCCCCCCACTAGGTTGGCCTGTGACCCCCTGCAGAGTGGCCTATGTCCCCTCCCAATGGTCCTGGGTCCCCCCAGGGTAGCCTGTGACCCCCCCAGGGTGCTGTGTCCCCCCCCAGGGTGGTCTGTGACCCCCCCCCCAAAGGTTTTCTTCACCCCCCCAAGGTGTTGTGTCCCCTTCCTCGGGTGGTGTCTCCCCTCCATGGCATGACCATGTCCCCCCCAAAGGCAGCATTTCCCCTCCTCGGTGTGACATGACATTTGTGGGATGACGTGTCCTCCGCCCAGGGTGATGTGTGCCCCCCCCCCAGGTGACACGTTCCCCCCCCACGGGTGATCTACCCCCCAGGTTCTGCGCTGAGCGGCTGCGCTCGCTGCTGCGGACACTGGAGATCGTGGACATGGCCGACTTCTCCGCCATCACCCTCGTCGCCAACTTTGCCACCCTTGTCAGCACCTACTCCAAGGGTCAGCCAGGCGCCTGGGTCCCCCAGGGTGGGCAGTCCCTGAGGACCCCTTTCGAGGCAGGGGGGGTGGTCTGTGAGCCCCCCCATTGTGGGGATTGGCACCCATGGGTGGTGGCACGGTCCATAAGCCCCCTTGGGGGGGTGGATGAGCACCCTTGGGTAGAGGAACACCCTGTGTCCTGCTTGGGGGGGTGCTGGGTGGCCTCCCTGCCCCGGCTGGCATTGAGGGTGCCTCCCTCATCCCCCCGCTCCAGGTTTCACCATCATCATTGAGCCTTTCGACAATAGGACCCCCACCATCTCCAACCCCATCCTGCACTTCAGGTGTGGGCACAGGGGGGGACACGGGAGGGTATCGGGGAGGGACAGGGACACTGAGGGGGGGACAGGGATGCTGGGGAGACGGGGGGGGGGGCAGTGTCAGTGTCACCCCAGGGATGTGTGTTTGTGTGTGTCCCCAGCTGTATGGATGCCTCCATCGCCATCAAGCCAGTCTTTGAGCGCTTCCAGTCGGTCATCATCACGTCAGGGGTGAGTCTGCATGTCCCCCCTTGTCCCCTTGTGTCCCCCACGTCCCTCCCACCATGTCTCCTGTGTCCTCCTGTATCCCCCATGTCCCCCTTGTCCCCCCCTCCCATGTCCCCTCCTACTATGTGCCCCCCACGTCCCCTCCAGGGCCCATTGGGATGACCCCATCCTTGTGTCCCCTCTGCTCCCCCCACCACAGACTCTCTCCCCGCTGGACATTTACCCCAAAATCCTGGATTTCCGCCCCGTCACCATGGCAACCTTCACCATGACGCTGGCCCGGACCTGCCTGTGCCCCATGGTGAGTGGGGAGCATTGGAGGTACCTGGCGCTGGCTCTGCGGCGGGGGGGGGGTTGGGGACCCCCATGTCACCAGCATCCCTGCCCCTTGCAGATCGTGGGTCGTGGCAATGACCAGGTGGCCATCAGCTCCAAGTTTGAGACACGCGAGGACATCGGTAGGGAACGGGGATGGAGGGAGGAGAGAGGGACAGGGACAGGGTTATGGTGTTGGGGGGGGACAGGGATGGGGACAGGGGGGATATAGGGCTGGGAGGGGGCTCAGGGACAGAGTTCTGGGGCTGAGAGGGATGAGGACAGGGACAGGGTTAGAGGGCTGAAGGGGCCAGGGCTAGGGTAGGGGAACCCGAGGCAGGACAGAAATGGGGCCAGGAGGATGTTGGGCTGGGGGTGACAGGGAGATTTGGGGTCCGGAGGGGACTTTGGGGGGTCAGGGGTGCCCCATGGTGACCCCCCACACACCCCAGCCGTCATCCGCAACTATGGGAACCTACTGCTGGAGCTGTCGGCTGTGGTCCCCGACGGCATCGTCGCCTTCTTCACCAGCTACCAGTACATGGAGAACATCGTGGCCTCCTGGTACGAGCAGGTACGTCCTCACCTGTCCCCCAAAGCGTCCCCTGACCCCCCGCGATGTCCCCTCGTGTCCCCTGACCTCTGCCCCCCCTCCGCCATGGCAGGGCATCCTGGAGAACATCCAGCGGAACAAGCTTATCTTCATTGAGACGCAGGACGGGGCCGAGACCAGCATGGCCCTGGAGAAGTACCAGGAGGTGGGTGGCAGCGTCTCAGGGTGTCACCGTCACCGGTGCCACCCCTCCCGGTGACCTGGCCGCTGTTTGCAGGCCTGCGAGAACGGCCGGGGTGCCATCCTTCTCTCCGTGGCCCGTGGCAAAGTGTCGGAAGGCATCGATTTCGGTGAGAGCCAGCCCAGGTCGGGGACACAGCAGCAAGGGGGACAGGCAGTGGCAGGGGGATGTGGTGGTGGGTGCCGAAGCACCCTGAGCACCCCCCATTTCACACCCCTTCCCAGTGCATCACTACGGCAGAGCTGTCGTCATGTTCGGGGTGCCCTACGTCTACACCCAGAGCCGCATCCTGAAGGTGAGCAGGGACCCTGGGGGACCTGTGGGGACAGGGGGGCACCCTGGGGGCACCCCATGGCACAGCCCGGCACCCCAGGGACACCCCAGGCACTTAGGAGACATGATGAGGTGCCCCAGGGCTATAGTGGGGTACCCACGGGGCACAGACAGGTATCCACAGGGTACAGTGGACACCCTAAGGGACACAGTGGGGCACCCATGGGGCACAGCTGAGCACCCTGGGGCCACGTGGCAACCCACAGCTACAGTATGACACTCCAGGGCTGGTCTGGAGCTCTCTGGGGACCAGTGGAGCACCCCACGGCCAGGACGGGACACCTGTGGGGTACCCAGCATGTCTGTGCTCCCCCCCCAACCCAGGCCCGGTTGGAATACCTCCGGGACCAGTTCCAGATCCGGGAGAACGACTTCCTCACCTTCGACGCCATGCGCCACGCTGCCCAGTGTGTCGGCCGGGCCCTGCGCGGCAAAACCGACTATGGCCTCATGGTCTTCGCTGACAAGGTGTGTACCAGGAAGGGGTGGAGGGGGGGGACGGATTTAGGGGGGGTGCTGTGGGACCCCATGTCTCCCCCCACAGCGTTTCGCCCGGGCAGACAAGCGGGGGAAGTTGCCGCGGTGGATCCAGGAGCACATCACCGACTCCAACCTCAACCTGACAGTGGACGAGGCGGTGCAGGTGGCCAAGTTCTTCCTGCGCCAGATGGCTCAGCCCTTCCATCAGGTAAAGAAGCCCCCCCCAGAGCCCTCCCCCAGTGCTGGAGGGGCTGGGCAGGGTGGGGGACCCCCAGCTTACCCCCTCCCGGTGCAGGAGGACCAGCTGGGGCTGTCCCTGCTGACGCTGGAGCAGCTGCAGTCGGAGGAGGTTCTGCAACGGATCGAGCAGATCGCTCAGCAGGTGTGAGCTGGCCGAGGGGGGTGGGTGCAGAGTGACCCCCCCCCCATCTGCTTGGGGTGGGACCCTGAGCCCTCGCCATGTGCTTAAGGTGGGACCCGGATCCCTCCATGTGCTGGGGCTGGGACCTGGAGTCCCGCAACACGCTCAGAGTGGGACCTGGATCCCTCCATGTGCTCAAGGTGGGATCTAGATCCCCACCACGTGCTTGGGGGGGGGACTGGAGCCCCCCCACGTTCTCGGGGCAGGAACTAGATCTGCCCCCACATGCTCCAGCAAGACCTGGATCCCCCAACTCACTTGGAGCCGGAGCCGGATTCCCCGTACATGCTGGGAGCAGGATCCAGACCCCTGAAAACGTGCTCAGGGCAGGACCTGGATCCCCCCTGCCCCAATGCCCGGCACCTTGTGGGGCCCACGCTGGGTGCTGCCCCCCCAACCCCCGGCTGTGGAGGGACACCTCCATTCACCTCTTTTTTTTGTACAATATTTCCCTCCCCCCCCCAATAAAGCAGGAGCCCACCATGGCTCAGCCACCCCTGCATCGCTACACCCCCTTATTTGCCGCTGCTGCACCTGGGGACCCCCAACTTCCCCTGTCTGGGGGTGGGGGCCACATTCACTGGGGTGGGGAAGAGGGTTGGGACCAATGATGTGGCCCCCCCCAGGGTCCCCAGTAGTGGGACACACCCCCAGCTGTACCCAGGGCTGGGGGACACCCCATGGCCAAGGTCACCCCCTCCCCAGTGCCCACATATTTGGGGTCACCCCTTACCTAGGGTCCCACGGACCATGGCCTCCCCCCCCGAGATGTGTGGGGTCCCCCTGGATCTATGGAGCACCCCATGGGTGTAGGGCACCCCCACAGATATGGGGGGGGCCCAGGCCCCTCCATGCCCCCCAGGGTGCCGATATTGGGGTGCAGTGGGGCCTTCTGCCAGGGTTTCCCCCCCCCCACCGGCACCCTGGGGGGCTCAGGGTGCCCCAGAACCACAGGGGAGGACACCCCCCCCCCCTTCTGTGCCTCAGTTTCCCCACTGGTGCTGGTGTTGTTTTGGGGGCGGGGGGGGTGTGAAGGGCACTAGTGGCAGCCACTGCCCCACCCACGGGTGCCACCCCGGCGTCCATGCCGCCCGTCCCGTGCCCCCCACCGGGGTCCCCCAGCGCTGACACCGGATCCAGCTGGGTAACCGGATCCGACCTAAAAATACCAGGTGTTGGGTTGGGGGGGGGCCCGGCTTGAATTGCCCTGATCCAGCGGATCCGCCCAGGGTCACCCACCTCTGGTTGCCCCCCACCCTGACCCCCATGCGGGGAGAGGGGGCCGGGGACAACTAAGCCACCTCGGAGTGGGGACCGGGGGGGGCACAGGGTGGGTGCCCCCCCAGCACACCCTGGCTGGGTCCCGACAGTGATTTGGGAGTGGTGGGTGCTGGGTGCCCCCACCCTGGGACAGGGACCCCCTCCACTGCTCCTGTCCCCCATCCCTCTGCAGTGGCCCTGCCTGGCTGTGCCTCTCCCCCTCCCAGTTGCTCCCAGTGCTCCCAGTTGCAGCCAGGCCCTGGCCAGACAACCAGTGGGAGGGTAACCAGAGCTGCAGCGGGTGCTGCAGATCAAGGTCGGCCAAGGCCATCCACTGTGTGGGCCCCAAGAGTGGGTGCAAGGTGCAGGGTGCTGCCCTGCGCCCCCCCCCCCGGGGTGCAGCATGCAATGGGCAGCATGCAGTGGGCAACACACAACATGAAGCATGCAACGAGGTGCAACGAGCAGCGTGCAACGGGCCGCATGCAGCAGGCGAGGCGCAGCGCGCGACGTGGAGGCGTGCAACAAGGTGCGATGCGCAGCGTGCCACGTGCAATTTGCAGCGTGCAAGGTGCAGCGTGCAGCACGCAACACGCCACATGAAGCGTGCAGCAAGGTGCGACGTGCGGCCAGCCGCACGCAGTGCAACGGGCGGCGTGCCACACGCAGTTGGCGGCGTGCAACGTGCCGCAACCTGCATGCGGTGTGCAACGTGCCGCGTACGGCATGCAAAGCGCAGCGTGTAATGGGGTGGGTGGGGGGGGGTGAGGCAGTGGGGGGGGGTGCAGGGGGTGCGCAGAGGGGGTGCAAGGGGCTCTGGGCACCGTGCGGGGTCGTGCAGAACGGGGGGTGCCCGCTGCACCCTGCAATGCAAAATGGGGGTGCCGGTGTAGCAGGGGGGGGTGCCGGCAGCCCAGCGCACCCCTCTCGGCGGCTGCGGGGGCGGCAGGTGCCGGGCCGGGCGCCCACTGGACACCCGACACCGTGGGGGGCGGCTCCGGGGGGGGACCGGAGGGTCTCCCCGGCCCCCGGGAGGGCTCCGGCAGTGCCCGTCCCCCGCCCGGTTCGGAGCCCCCCCCGATACCCCCGGAGCCGGGAGGGGCCGGGGGTGGGGATAAAAGCCGGTGCCGGCTCCGCTCCCCGCCGCCTGCTCCGCCGGTACCGGCCCGACCCGACCCTCTCCGCCCGCGCTGCTCAAGGTAACCCCGGCCCCGCCGGCACCCACCGGGATGGACCCCACCGGGACCCTCACCGGGACCCGACCCACGGGGATGGACCCCAACGGGACCGACCCCACCGGGACCCGACCCACCGGGACGGACCCCACTGGGACCGCTCGGAGAGGGACCGGGCCCTCCCCCCCGCTGACAGCGGGGCCACACTGGTACCGGACCCTCCGGTACCACCCGAGCCGGGACCGACCGGATCCTCCGGGACCGGGACCGGGACCGGGACCGGAGCGCCCCAGTGCCACCGGGACCGGGATCGGGACCGGGACCCCCACCCCCGTACCACCGGGACCAGGCTGGGCTCCTCCGGCCCCGGAGCGGGTCGGGGTCGGTCCAATCCCCCCCCCGGTCTGGTCCTCGGGTCCCTCCGGGCTATAAATAGCCCCGGCCCCGGCGCGGCCAAAGATGGCTCGTCCCGGGCTGGCCCCGCCCCCCTCCCCGCCCCCGCCCCACCACACCCGCCACGGCCCCGCCCACCGGGACACGCCCGCTATAGCCACGCCTCCATGAGTACAGCCCCCCCACACCCGGCGGGGGGCTGGCTTGGTAGAGACACCCCCACCCAGCTCCTAGTGCCGCCCCCCGTGCCATGCCGTGCCCCAACGGGGTTGACCTGGTGGCCGTGCCAGGCCGTGCCCCATGTTGCACCCCACGGTATCCCACCCCGGTGCCCACCGCCCCTCACCCACCCACCCCCCCCTTTTTCTCCCCGCAGCACCCCCACCATGCCGTTCAGCAACACCCACAACAAGTACAAGCTGAAGTTCTCGTCGGAGGAGGAGTTCCCCGACCTCAGCAAGCACAACAACCACATGGCCAAGGTCCTGACCCCCGCTCTCTACCAGCGCCTGCGGGACAAGGAGACCCCCAGCGGCTTCACCCTCGATGACGCCATCCAGACCGGCGTCGACAACCCCGGTGGGTGACAGCGTGGGGGTCCCCAGCCCACCCACGGGGTCCTCCGGGCTGGGGCGGGGGAACACGGTGTCAGCTGGGTCACCTCCGAGGGCTTTGCCCCCAGGGCCGTACTGGGACCTGGTGTCCAGTGCCCAGTGCCTGGTCCCCAGTGCCACACCGGGTGCCCAGTGCCATGCCCAGTCCCAGAGACCTGTCCCCAGTACTACACTGGGAGCTGGTGCCCTGTGCCCAGTGTCTGGTCCCCAGTGCCACACTGAGAGCTGGTGCCCTGTGCCCGGTCCCTAGTGCTACGCAGGGTGTGCAGTGCCAAAGCCCTGTCCCCAATGCCATACTGGGTGCCCGGTGCCATGCCCAGTGCCAGAGACATGTCCCCAGTGACACACTGGGAGCCAGTGCCCAGTGCCTGGTCCCCAGTGCCACACTGGGAGCTGGTGCCCTGTGCCCAGTCCCCAGTGCCATACTGGGTGCCCAGTGCCACGCCCAGTGCCAGAGACATGTCCCCAATGTCACACTGGGAGCTGGTGCCCTGTGCCCAGTCCCCAGTGCCATACTGGGTGCCCAGTGCCACGCCCAGTGCCAGAGACATGTCCCCAATGTCACACTGGGAGCTGGTGCCCTGTCCCCAGTCCCCAGTGCTGCACTGGGTGCCAGGTGCCATGTCCAGTGTCAGAGCCTTGTGCCCAATGTCACATTGGGAGCTGGTGCCCTGTCCCCAGTGCCACACTGGGTGCCTGGTGCCATGCCCAGCATCAGAGCCCTGTCCTCAGTGCCACACTGGGAGCTGGTGCCCTGTGCCCAGTCCCCAGTGCCATACTGGGTGCCCGGTGCCATGTCCAGTGTCAGAGCCTTGTGCCCAATGTCACATTGGGAGCTGGTGCCCTGTCCCCAGTGCCACACTGGGTGCCAGGTGCCATGCCCGGTGCCAGGTGCCATGCCCAGTGCCAGAGCCCTGTCCCCAGTACCACACTGGGAGCAGGTGCCCTGTGCCCAGTGCCTGGTCCTCAGTGACACAACTGGGTGCTGGTGCCCTGTGCCTGGTCCCTAGTGCCACACTGGGTGCTGGTGCCCTGTGCCTGGTCCCTAGTGCCACACTGGGCGCTGGTGCCCTGTGCCTGGTCCCCAGTGCCGAACTGGGTGCCCGCTGCTATGCCCAGTGCCAGAGCCCTGTCCCCAGTGCCATACTGGGTGCTGGTGCCATGTTTCCAGTGCCTGGTCCCCAGTGACACACTGGGTGCCTGGTGCCATGCCCAGTGCCAGAGCCCTGTCCCCAGTGCCATACTGGGTGCTGGTGCCATGTCTCCAGTGCCATACCCATTCCGGCTGCCCTGTCCCCGGTGCTGTGTCATGCCCTGTACCCAGTGCCATGCCAGATACCCCTGACCACCCCCTCCTTCCCCCCCTCCCCCCCGCAGGCCACCCCTTCATCATGACAGTGGGCTGCGTGGCCGGGGACGAGGAGTCCTACGAAGTCTTCAAGGACCTCTTTGACCCAGTGATCCAGGACCGCCACGGTGGCTACAAACCCACCGACAAGCACCGCACCGACCTCAACCACGAGAACCTCAAGGTCCTGGATGCCCGGGTTCCCCCAGGGTGGGGGGGGTCTGCACGGCGGGGGCGGGGGGGGGGGGCAAGGGGCATCCAGATGCCTGGGTCCCTTCTGGGTCATGGGGATACGGGTCCTAACTGGGTGGGGGTGGGATGATGGGGAGGGGGGTCTTGGGGTGCCTGGACTCCTGGGTCCCTCTTGAGCCGGGGGCAGAGTCTGGCGGGGGGGGGGTGTCACAGGGTCGCAGACACCGGGGTCCCACTGATGTTTTTGGGCAGGGAGGGGACGACCTGGACCCCAAGTACGTGCTGAGCAGCCGGGTGCGCACGGGGCGCAGCATCAAGGGCTACTCCCTGCCCCCCCACTGCAGCCGGGGGGAGCGCCGCGCCATCGAGAAGCTGTCTGTCACCGGTGAGGGGCGTGGCCATGTTGGGGTGTGGTCGTGGGGCGTGGCTTGCTGCAGGGGGCGTGGCCTCCCCAGGGGATGAGGCTTGCCTGCTCAGCCCTGGGGGGAGGGGAGCCCTTTAGTGGGCGGGGACAGCTCGGGGGGTGTGGTCTCAGGGTGTGGTCTGGGCTAGAGGGGCGTGACCTATGGATACGGGGCGTGGCAAGGCCTGGTATAGCTTGGGTGTGGCTGTTGGATGTGGGCGTGATGTGTACCTGTGGCCACGCCCCGTGTGGGTGTGGGGTTTGGGGGGGTGGGGCGCGGCGTATGGGTGTGACCGAGGTGGGCGTGATTCGACTGCGTGGGCGTGGCCTGCGTTTGGGCGTGGCAAAGGGCTGCGTCCATGGCCTGGCACATGTGCCAGGTAGCAGGCGTTGCGGGTGTGGCCGATGGGCGTGGCCCGCGGAGTTGGGCGTGGTTCAGTGATGGGCAGGCGTGGTCCGGGATGATGTGGGCGTGTTCATGTCCTGACACCGCCCCCTCCTGCAGCCCTGAACAGCCTGGAGGGGGAATTCAAGGGCCGGTATTACCCTCTGAAGAACATGACGGAGCAGGAGCAGCAGCAGCTCATTGACGACCATTTCCTCTTCGACAAGCCCGTCTCACCCCTGCTGCTGGCCTCGGGCATGGCCCGTGACTGGCCCGACGCCCGTGGCATCTGGTGGGCCATCCTGGGGTGACGGGGGGGGCACCCAGCAAGCAGGGTCCCACCTGGGGGGATGATGGGGACACCTACATCTTGGGGATCGCCCCTAGGAGGGGGGGTGCAAGGGGCACCCAGAGTGCAGGGTCCCACCTGGGGGCACCCAAGTGTTGGGGTCCCATCTGAGGGTGGGGGGGTGGGGGGGCAGTTAGGACCACCCAGACACGTGGATCCCACCTGGCGGAGGTGCAGGGGGCACACACACATATTGGGGTCCCACCTTGGGTGGGGGCATGTAGGGGCCACCCAGATGAATCTGGAGGTGCCTGGGTCCCTGGGCCACCACTGAGGGGGTGTCGTGTGTGTGACACATCCCCCCACCCCCCCAGGCACAATGACAACAAGACCTTCCTGGTGTGGGTGAATGAGGAGGACCACCTCCGTGTCATCTCCATGGAGAAGGGGGGGAACATGAAGGAGGTGTTCAGGCGCTTCTGCGTCGGCCTCAAGAAGGTGGGTCGGACCGCGGGGGGGGGAACATCATAGTGGGATGTGGGGGACACTGGGGACATGGGCGGCATTGGGCCCCTGGAGGGCATTGGGGGATGTAGGAGATATGGGGTGGCATGGATGGTCTTGGGGACATGGAAGGTGTTGGGGACATGAGGAGCTTGGGGAACACATGGGGAAACAGGGGCATGGAGGGTCTTGGGGCATTGGGGGGGACATGGAGGTCTTTGGGGACACATGGGGAAATAGGGGCATGGAGGGTCTTGGGAGCATAGGGAACTTTGGGGACACAGGAGGACATGGGGGTGATGCAAGGGACAGAGAGGGTCTTGGAGATACGGACACAATGGGGACATTGGGCAGCACAGGAGGACATTAGGGGCATGGTGGGGACATGGCAATGAAGGCACATTTTGGGGACAGGGGACACTGGGGGCCACGGGGATGTCCCAGGAAGGTGGTGGCTGTAATGCCCCCCAGGCTGGGGGTCAGGATGGTGGTGAGTGGGGACACAGTCTCACATGCATGTGTGTGTTTCCCCCCCAGATCGAGGAGATCTTCAAGAAGGCAGGCCACCCCTTCATGTGGACAGAACACCTGGGCTACATCCTGACCTGTCCCTCCAACCTCGGGACAGGGCTGCGGGGGGGTGTCCACGTACGGCTGCCCAAGCTCAGCCAGCACCCCAAGTTTGAGGAGGTCCTCAAGCGTCTCCGCCTCCAGAAGCGTGGCACAGGTGGGCACAGGGATGGGGGACACGGAACATGGGGCATGAGCAGGCTGAGGGACACAAAGGTGAAAGAACGTGAGATGACATGGCGGGGTGGAATTTGGGGCACAAGTGGGCACAGGCACATAGGGGATATAAGGTGCGGGTGGGCATGGGTGCTGTGGGGTGCCATTGGGTGCTGATGCCCCCATCTCCCCCAGGCGGCGTGGACACGGCAGCCGTGGGCGCCGTCTTCGACATCTCCAACGCCGACCGCTTGGGCTTCTCGGAGGTGGAGCAGGTGCAGATGGTGGTGGATGGGGTGAAACTGCTGGTGGAGATGGAGAAGAAGCTGGAGCAGAACCAAGCCATCGACGACATGATCCCTGCCCAAAAATAAGGGACCCCCCACCTTGGGCACCCCCCAGGACCGGCCTCAATAAATGCTGCTGGTCCCTGCTGTGAAGCCAGGCATCCAGACTGGGGTGTTGGGGGACACACACACACATTGGGGGGGGTCCCCACCCAAGGGAGGGGGATAGCCCCCCAGCCCAGGGCACCCTGGGGTGCTTTTGCAGACCCTCCCACCCTACAAGGTACTGATGGGTGCCAACAACAATGGGTTTCCACTTTATTGTGGGGAGAGGGTTGGGGTACAGACCGCGGCAGGAATAACTTAAAAATGTGAGGGGGGGCAGGGGGGGAGGGCGTGACACCGGAGCCCCAGGGCCCAGGGCCATATTTACAGGCTGTACAGGGCTGGGGGGGGACATGGGGACAGTCCCAGGGGGGTGGGCTCCAGGGACTGTGGGATTCCACCATAGGTCTGGGGACTCAGGCATGGGGCAGAGCTGGGGAGCCAGGGAGCTGGAGATGACGTGGAGCCCCAAATCTGGGAGCTGGGGGACCCTAAGGTCCCAGAAATGATCTCCCCAAGTTCCCCAACCTGATGTCCCCAATATCCCCAAGATGGTGGACCCCAATGTCCTAAAGCTGATGTCCCCAAGCTGGTAGTCCCTGGGGTCCCAGAGCTGATGGACCCCAAGGTCTTGGCACCAATGTCCCCAAGGTCCCAGAGCCAGGGGCTGCTGGGGTCCCGGATCCAACAGCCCCACAGATTCCGAGGGGTCCCGGAGCACCCAGGGGGCTGGAGCCAGTGACGCCTGGGGGCACCCCAGATTCCCAAGCTGCCACAAGCCCCCAGGTGCTGGTGCTGATGTCCCCGAGGGCATGCTGGAGCCAAGGCAGCCCCCAGGGGGGTCCCAGAATCGCCACGTCCCTCGGGGGGAGGGGGGGGGGCTAGATCTGTTGCAGATGCTCGATGCCAGTGCCAATACAGCCCCTGGGGTGTGGGGGGGGGGTCCCGGTGCTGATGCAGCTCCAGGTGCCAGATCCAGTGCATCATTGGTGGGGGGGGCCCAACTCTGCCACATGCATGATGGGTCCCAGCTCCACCGGAGCCCCGGGCACCAGATCTGATACATCCTGGTGGTAGTGGGGGGGGGTTGGGGGGTCCCAGCACCAATGCAGCCCTGGGTGCTGGATCCGGCGCATCCTTGGGGAGTGTCCCAGCGCCAATACAGCCCCAGGTACCAGATCAGACACACCCTGGGGAGGGGTCCAGTGCAGCCCTGGGTGCCAGATCTGGTGCAGCCCCGGGGGGACTGCAGACACTGGGGGGGTCCCAGTGCCAATGCAGCCCCTGGTGGGGGGGGGTCCCGGTGCAGATGCAGCCCCTGGGTGCCAGATCCAGTGCATACCCCAGGAGGAATGCAGCCCTCAAGGCAGGGGTCCCAGCTCCGGCGGGTCCCTAGAGCTGGAGCTGACCAGCCACGCGTGCCAAGGTGGCACGGAAAGCGCCAGCAGTGCCAGCCAGGCGTCGGAAGAGCACACCATGGAGGCCGAGGCGCTGGAGTCGGCAAACCTCAGCCTCGAAATGGCAGAAGTGCTCACTGGGGCCCCGGTCGTGGGTGCAGGAGAGCAAAAAGGGCTGGGGCTGCCGTGCGCGGCAGCCGGCAGAGAGGGTGGCCTGCCGCAGTGCCACCATCACCGCCTCAGCCGGCCGGGCGCTCGTCACCTTCACATGCCAGGGGCATCGGAGCAGCCGGGGTTCGGCTTCCTTTTGATCCCAAGGTAGATGGCAACTGTGGGAGGGAAAAGCAGGCATGGGGTGGGCAGGGGGCTGGGGAGCAGGTATGGGGGCTATGGGGCACTGGGGGGGGATGTGGGTACGGCACAGGCAAGGGGCTGCCCACCCTGAGGAGCACCCATGGTTTGGGAGACACCCAGGGCTGTCAGTACCCACCTTGTGAGCGCAGGTCCCCCGATTCTCTCAGGTTCGTCTGCGACCCTAGGGAGGTGGGGGACGACATGTCAGGGGGGGCCAGGGGCTCTGCCCACCATGGTCAGCACTAAGCCCCCCCTCCCTCCCCCCAGCTTAGCACCCATTTTGGGTGGCACCACCCCACTTTCAGGGCCATCGCCACCAGCCCCGTGGGTGATGTGGGGGTATAGTCCCTATTTTGGGGTCACTGTGCCCACCCCCAAATCTGTGCCCAATTTGGGGGGTGGCGTGTACAATCCCCAATTTAGGGGACACTACCCACCAAGGTCATGCCCCTTGGGAGGGGCACCACCCCAGTTTTGGGGAACACATCATACCCCCATGGTCATGCCCATTGTTGGGGGGCACCACCCCCATTTTGGGGAGATCACCCCCCAAAGGTAATGCCGAACTTGGGGGACATGACCCCTAGCTCGGAACACATCATCTCCCCCAAGGTGATGCCCATTTAGGGGAGGGGGCAGCACCCCCAATTTGGGAGGGGAAGGTCTCGCTCCCGGGTCATGCCTGTTTTGAGGGGGCGCTTCCCCCCCTCAAAGCTGTGCCCAATGTGGGGGGCACCATGTCCACGTTGGGGGGCACCAGCCCCACCAAGCTCACATCCATTTTAGGGGGGGGCATCACCCCCACACCATGGTGCCTCCAGCCCACAGTGGAGCACAACTGTGCCCCCCACCCCAACTCCCGCCCCGGCGGCAGCAAAGGCTGAGAGGCAGAAAGAGAGAAGGGACAGGAGCAAAGCAAGGCGGGCACCAGTGGCACCAGGACAGACACTGGGATGGGTGCTAGTGGCACCAGGATGGGCACTAGGACAGGTACCAGGAACACTGGGATGGACACTGGGACGGACACTGGGATGGGTACCAGGGTGTGCGCCGGCGGCACTGGGACAGGCAGTGGGGTAGGTGCCAGCAGCACTGGGACAGGCACCAGGGTGGACTCTAGGACAAACACCGGCAGCACCGGGACAGGTGCTGGGGTGAGCGCTGGTGGCACTGGGACAAGCACCAGTGGCACTGCGACGGGTGCCGGTGACACCAGGCACTTACTGATTTTGGCTCCTGGAGGCGTGGGGGTGCCCGAGACGCACCTATTAGAGCTCTGCCGCTTAGAGGGGTCAAGAGTGACCCTGGAAGAGAGAAGAGGGAGTGAGGAAGGCAAGGGCAGGGCCGGCGGGGCGGGCACAGCGCCTGCGGCCCCCTCACCTGCGGGTCAGCTTGGAGGTCAGCTTGCTGAAGAGGTTGGAGGTGGCCCGCGAGCGGCTCTGGGGCAGCGGCAAAGCCTCAGGTGCCAGTGTTGGGGAGGCGGGGGGCCCGTTGGGACCCCCAGCCGTTCGCCGATCCCGCACTTGCCCGCCGTGGAAGGTGCTGCGGACGGTGGTACCCCGCGCCAGGCGGGCCCGCTCTGAGGAGGCGGCGGCGATGCTGTGGCTGGAAGGTGATGCTGGGGGCACCCGACCGGCGACGGAGCTGCGAGCAGGGGAAGGGGGGAAGGCGTTAGGGTGGGCTGGGGAGGGGGATAGGACCCCAGGGGTTGCCCACCACCCTACCTGTTATCCTTGCCATTCTGCAGCAGTGAATGGCGGTCAGCACCCGGGCGCTCGGTGCAGACATAGGTGTTCCTGCGCGCCATCACGCTCGAGGGGAGGTTGTTCTGCAAGGCACCAGGCGCCTGCCGCCATCAGCACCGGGGTAGCCCCCCCACCTTGCACCCCCAGCCCCAGGGGCGTCCACCGCCCGATGCCCACCGTGTTGATGGCGCCATCCTTGTGCCGGTCGGGGATCTCGGACTTGTTGGGGTTGTTGGCGCTGCTGACCATGGGGCTGGAAGGGGGCATCCCACGCCCGCTGCCCACCACGCTGCAGCTGGCCTTGCGGGTGGGCATGCGCTCCTCCTTCAGCTCCGTGTCACCCGTGCTGGTGGGGCTGCGCTTGGGGTGCATGGGCACCGGCGAGGGGCCGCCTGTGGGCGGGGGGGGGGGGTCAGGGAAGGTGCCGGCAGCGGCGGGCCAGCCCTGCCTGCTCCCCGCCAGGCACGGCACAGGGCAAGGGTCCTGCCCCCTGTGCTGTGTGTGTGTGGGGGGGGGGGTTCAGCGGGACATGGGTGGACCAGCCACCCCACAGGATGTGGGAGAGGGTGCCCAGCCTGCCCTGCACCTCACAGGGATGGGACCAGGTGCCCACCCTCCCCTGTGCCCCACAGGTGTCATGCACCCAGTGGGCATGGAGCCCACCCTGCCCTGGACCCGGTGGGCACGGGACCGGGTACCCACCGTACCCTGGACCCCATTGGCAGAGAGCCCACCCTGCCCCGGACCCGGCGGGTATGGGACCAGACATCCACCCTGCCCTGCGCCCCACAGGCAGGGAGCCCACCCTACTCTGCACCCCACGAACACGATGCCCACCCCAGGGACAGGCCAGGGGATGCGGGACACTCACAGAAGTCACTGTGCCGCCGTTGCCGGTGGTAGGTGGTGGCACCGCGCTGGCTCTTGCCATGCGAGGATGCCTTGCCGGTGCCGTTGGCTGTCTCGCTGGGTGCCCGCACCCGGGCCAGGGAGAGGCTGCTGCCTGTACGCGACTCACCTGCCTCCACCTGCAGCCGGCAGCAAGCCATCACCGGTCCTGCCCAGTGTCCCTGGGCAGGGACAGCGGTGCCACCGCATGTCTCCTCACCTCGTTCTTCCTGCCCAGCAGGAGGTAGGTGGCCATAACCTCGTTGTACTTCTGGTTGCTCAGGGACTCCTTAATCTCCTCTCGGGTGTAGCCCATACCCACCATCACCTCTGTGGGGAGCGGGGACAGTAAGGGGGCACTGCTGGTCCCTGGGGTGCAGCAGAGCCCCATCCCAGGGTGCCAGGGGGGGCACTGTGCCCTCACCAATGCGCTTGGCGTCCCCAAAGTCCTCCTCAGGCTCTTTATAGGGCTTCAGCTCGTCGCCCTCGTAGCCAATGTTGATCCACTTGTCCTTCATGATTTGCTGGGGGGCACCAGCGGGGTACCACGGGTGCCACCAGCAGTGACATGGGTGCCACCGGGGGTGACATGAGCACAGGGCAGGCACAGGG
Organism: Haliaeetus albicilla; assembly: GCF_947461875.1. Classification (NCBI taxonomy): domain Eukaryota; kingdom Metazoa; phylum Chordata; class Aves; order Accipitriformes; family Accipitridae; genus Haliaeetus; species Haliaeetus albicilla. The sequence goes on along the minus strand of NC_091516.1, from coordinate 72,049,080 downwards.
CACCCTCCCAGCTGGCTTACCCCCCCTGATGCCACCCCAGCATGCCTGGCCCCAGCCAGCAGCTTGAGCCAGGGCTTGGGTGGCTGCATTCTGCCCATACCCACCCATCCATGGGCACTAACAGCTTGTAGCTAATTAGCCCTGGAGCTAATTAGCCTAATAAGGAGCATCAGGAAGAGGGAGCCACCCTGGGGGAGCCCACAGGGTGGGGAGCAGAGCGGCTGGGGGATGTGCCCCATCGGGGTGGGATGGTGCCCATCTAACCTGTGCTAGCCCCAGCCCTGTGCCCCCTGCACCCCCCCCATAGACCTCCCCCTCACCTCGAGGGTGCAGCGCTTGGCCGGGTTCAGGACCAGGAACCGGCGCAGGATGTTCTCACAATCGGTCGACATATAAAAGGGCACCCGGTACTTGCCCCGCAGCACCCGCTCCCGCAGCTCCTGGCAGGGGGGGACACACATGGGTCAGGGTGGGGGCACCCATGCCCTGGCACGGGACAGATACTGTCCCTGCCATGGGCAAGGGGATGGGATGGGCACTGTCCCCATCATGGGCATGAGGACAGGCACAGGACCAGCGTTGTCCCACAGGCAGGGGTTTGGGGTGGGCACTGTCCCCAGCCAGGCAGGGGGACGGGACAGGCACAGGACAAGCACTGTCCCCTGCCAGTCACAGGGACAGGACAGGTGGTGCCCTGTGGGAGCAGCTCGGAACACCTGGCATTTGTTTTTAAGAGCAAACGTCAGGATTTGTTGTGCTGCATGTTTGCTAAGCCTTTGAAGAACTAGTTTTGCAAGGTCAGGTCAGAGAATGGCCTGGTGTAGGCCTGGGAAGATGTGGCTGAAGACAGTCACCCGTATGTGTAACGAATGTTTTTAACTGTTTTGAGGACTCGCAAACATCCCAGCCCAGCCAGATATGCGCTCCTGTATTAGTAGTATGGGCTGTATGCCATTAGTTCTTTCCAGATCCTTGTTGAAACATACATAAGTTTGACCCTTTAGTGAAATAAACAGAATCTTGTACAGACAGCTTGAGCGCTTAATTCAGTCGCCACACTGCCCTACAGTCAGGGGTTTGGGACGGGCACTGTTCCCCGGGAGGCACAGGGCTGGGACAGGACAGTCACCGTCCCCAGCCAGGGAGGGGACAGGACAGGGCCAGGTGACAGGAGGGGACACTACCCCATCCTTGCTGCCCACCTTCAGGTTGTGGCCATCGAAGGGCAAGGAGCCGCTGACCAGGGTGTAGAGGATGACGCCCAGGCTCCAGATGTCGACCTCGGGGCCGTCGTACTTCTTGCCCTGGAAGAGCTCGGGAGCCGCGTAGGGGGGGGACCCACAGAAGGTGTCCAGCTTGGAGCCCAGCGTGAACTCGTTACTGAAGCCGAAGTCGGCGATCTTGATGTTGGCATCAGCATCCAGCAGCAGGTTCTCCGCCTGAGGGCACCGGGACGAGCACGGGGACAGCAAGATGGGCACCGTGTCCAGCACGGGGCCACCGGGACAGGCATCGCGTCAGGCATAGGGACACCAGGATGGGGAGGCTGGGATGGGCACGATGTCGTGCGTGGGGATGGCAGGACAGGCACTGCACCTGGGCCGGGGACGCCGGGCCAGGGACGCTGGGATGGGCACCGTGTCCAGCATGCGGATGCCAGGACAGGCACCACATCAGGCACGAGGATGGCAGGATGGGGACACTGGGACGGGCACTGTGTCAGGCACAGAGACACCAGGACGAGGACACCGGGACAGGCACCGCATCGGGCACGGGGACACTGAGAGAGGCACTGTACCACACACCCCATGTGGCACAGGGACACGGGGAAGGGCATGGTAAGGGGCAGTGCTGCCACGGGGCACCCCATGGCACCCTGCCTGGTGCCACCCCCAGCAGGGGACACCGCGGGGCAGCTGGGTCCCACCTTGAGGTCCCGGTGGACGATGTTTTTCTGGTGGCAGTAGTGCACGGCCGAGACGATCTGGGGATGGGGCGAGCATCAGCAGGGTGTCACCAGCACCCGCTGTCCCCACTGCCACTAGTATTGTGTCCCGTCCCCCCCAGTCTCTCGTCCCACCCCGATCGATGCTGCAGCTGGCGGCCTGGGGGGGATCGATCCTGCCCACGTGTGGCCACCACGTGCCAGCCATCCCCCACAGCTGACCCCCCCGCAACGCTGCAATGTCCCCAGCACCACGCCGCCACGTCCCTCTGCCCTGTGCCAGCCCCTGCCATGTCTCCAGCCCCATGCCATGTCCCCCATGATGTCCCCAGCCCCACCCCACCAAAGCACCACGTCCCCCCACCCCACCCCAGGACCCTACCATATCCCCAGCCCCGTGCCAGCCCCCCTGCCGCTGTCCCCAGCCCCCCACCATCTCCTGGTGCCCCCCCCCCCTCCCCGGTGCCCCCCACCTGTCTGAACTTGGCCCGCGCCTCCTTCTCCTTCATCCTCCCGTGGGACACGAGGTAGTCGAACACTTCGCCTGCAGGGACACCCATGGGTGCCTGCACCCCCCCACCCCAGGCACGGCACCCCCAGCCCACCTCCCCCCCCCCACTTCCGCCAAGGTGGGTGCTGTGCCCCCCACTAGACCCCCAGGTGCACCCACTAGTCCCAGCCCAGCACCCCGGCATGCACCCAGGTAGGGCATGGCCCCTGAGGGGGTGCAGCACGCACGGGGGGGTCAGGGTGCCCGGGGAGGGGGTAGGGGGGGGTCTCACCAGCGCTGGCATACTCCATCACCAGGTACAGCGTCTTCTCTGTCTCAATGACCTCAAAGAGTTTTACTGCATGGGAGTGGGGGGGGTCAGCACAGGCACCCATCATGGGTGCCCCCTGCACCCCACGGGTGCTCCCCCGTCCCTAGTGGAGGGCCCACTCACCAATGTTGGGGTGGTTCAGCCCCTTCATGATGCGAACTTCCCGGAAGAGCTACATGGAGGGGGGACAGAAACATTAGTGGAGGGTCCGGGACCCCCCACTCACTGTGCCCAGGGTTTGCCCCCCACCCTGTGCCCCCGCCAGGTACCCCCCACCTTCTGGAGACTGGTGGGGTTCAGCTGCGTCTTGTCGATGATTTTTATGGCCACCTGGGAAGGAACCAGAGGGTGAGGGGGGGCACATGGTGGGGGCACCACTGCCAGTTACTCTCAGACCCCTCTCACCGTGGGCACCCGTCTGCCCCCAGAATCGCAATTCTCCTCCCAGTTGCCCCGCTAGGGGTGCCCAGCTCCCCCCAGGCCCCCCCAACCTCCCTGGGGGCACCCACCTACCCCAGGACCCCCATTTCTCCCCCCAGTCGCCCCTTCAGGACTCCCCAACTCCTCCCAGCTGTCCCCAGGTCCCCTCCAAACCCTCCACCTTCCCCATGGGGCCTCCCCATCTCCTTCCAATTGCCCCCCAGGACCCCCCCCAACTCCCCCAGGCCCCTGATCTCCCTCAAGTTGCCCACCAGGACCCACCAGCTCCCTCCAATCACCCCCTGGGACCACTGTTTCTCCCCCCAGGACCCCCATTTCTCCCCCCAGCTACCCCCCAGCTCCCTCCCATCACCCCCAAGGACCCCTCCATGCCACCCCCACCTCACGGCCGGTGAGGATGTGCCGGGCCAGCTTGACCTTGGCGAAGTTGCCCTTGCCGATGGTGCGCAGCAGGCGGTAGTTGCCAATGTGGGGCTGCTCCTCGGGGCAGGAGGCGATGGAGTTGCGGCAGCGGGCGCCCAGTGAGCGGCTGGACCAGGCCGAGCCCTTCTCCGAGCGGCTGCCCCCCAGGCCCGTCAGCTGGGGAGCCGGGGGACACACGCGCAACTGAGACCCCCCCAAATCATCACACGAGTGACCGGTATCACTAAGACCTCCCCAGCTCATCACAAGAGTGCCTGGTACCACTGAGACCCCCCCCTCAACTCATCACAGGAGCGGCTTGTGCAGCTCAGAGCCCCCCAGCCCATCGCATGGGGGCCTGATGCTGCTGAGACCCCCCCCCCCCACCTCATCATGTGAGTGCCTGGTATCACCAAGACCCCCCTCCCTCACCCCCAGCTCATCACATGGGGGACGGTGCCAATGAGATACCCCGCAACTCATCACAGAGGTGCCCCCTCCCCAGCACCCAAAGGCCCCCGGGGGGGGGACGCTGCCCCAGCCAGTGGGGTGGGGACGGATCCGGCCTGACCAGCTCCAGAGCCGCGTCCTGGCCTCACCCGTGGGTGCCCAGATGCCCGGGTCCCCCCAAAAGCGACCAGGGGCCCCCCACCAGCCCCGGTGCATGTCCCCCCTTCCCGGCCAGGGGGTCACCGGTATCCCCCCACTTACACCAGTACCCTCCCACCCCCCCACCCCCCATTCCCACTTACTGGTGACCCCAGTACCTGCCCGGTGCTCCCCGGTATAAACCGACACCCCCCGTCTCCTCGCTACAACCGCGCCCCTCCCTGTGCCACCCCCCCCCGCCGGTATAAACCAGCCACCCCACCCCCCCTCCCCGTGGCCCCCTGGTACAAAACGACCCCTCCCGGCTCCCCCCTCTGGTACAAACCGCCCCCCCCCAAATATCCCCGGTACAAACCGACCCCCTCCGCTATCCTTTGTACAAACCAGCCCCCCCCCCCCCTCCCGGTACCAGCCGACCCCGCCCGGTGCCCCCTCCCCCCCCGCCCCGGTACAACCCCCACTCACCGTGTCCGCGTTCCGCTCGTTCCCCGCCGCCAGGGCGGAGCGCGAAGACATCTTGACCCACGGGGCCGGGGCTCGGGGCCGGGGCCGGGGCCGGGGCCACGGGGAAGGGGGGCGGGAGGATCGGGGCCGGCGGGGCTCGGGCAGGCCCGGGCCGGGCCGGGGGCACCGGGCGCGGCCGCTACCAGCGGCTCATGGCCTGGCCGGGGTGCATGAAGGCGGAACCGGGGCCGGGCCGGGCCCGGTGGAAGGGGGGGGGGGGGGAGGGGGGGGGGAGCCCTAGGGGCGGGCGGCGGCGGAGGCGGAGGCGGCCATGGGCCGGGCCTGGCCGGAACCGGAACCGGAAGCGGGACCTGGGTTGGGCTGGGCGGGACTTCGCGGCGATGGTGGCCACGCCCCTTAAAGGCGCCGAGCACCTGAGGCGGGGCGGGGGGGGGCGTCGGGGGTAGGGGGGGGTATTTGGGAGCGCGGGTGGTATTCGGGGGGGGTCGGGGGGCATTGGGGGGAGGGTCGTGTTGGGGTGGGGGGTATAGGGGGAGCAGGGGAGCTTTAGGGTGGGGGCTGTCATGGGGTGCGGGGGGGGTATGTGGGGGTACCGGGCGCTTAGGGGCACGGGGGTGCGGAACTGGGCCCGTGGGGCCGACCCCCGGCTGGGGACACGCGTGGGACACGGCGGGGTCACGGGGAGGGCACTGCCTCTCCCTTGGCCTTTAAGAGGAGCGTCAGGGCGGGGCCTGTCCCGCCTCCCGCCGGGGAGGTGACCAATCACGAGCCGTCGGGCGCGGCCGCCGCTCCTTCCCATTGGCTGCGCCGGGGCATGGAGACAGCCCGGCCGGCCCCCCGGGGGGGCGGGGCCCGCGCCAGCGTGCCTTTTCGATTGGCTGCTGTGCTGGCCAATCGGCGGCGGCCGGAGGGGCTGGGGGAGAGAGGCGCGACGTTAACCCCTGAGTGCCCGGCGGAGGTGTCACGTGGAGGGGCTGGACGTCACGTGGGCTGGCGGGGACACGGGGGGACGCGGACACGCGTGGGCGCGGGGCGGTGAGGACGGGGCGTCACGTGGGGCCAGGCCCAGCGCTGGGCCGGCGTCCCTCTGTGCCGCCTGGGGCCAGGGCGGGGGGGGCACTGGGTCTCGCTGGGTCCCCTGTGCCACTGGGGTCCCATCCCCGTGACGTGTGGGGTCCCCCTGTGACACTGGGTCCTGTCCTTGTGCCATGCCTGTGTCCTCCTGTGTCACTGGGGACCCGTCCCCGTGATGTGTGGGGTCCACTGTGTCACTGGGTCCTGTCCCCATGACATGCGGGGTCCTCCTGTCCCATCGGGGTCCTGTCCCTGTGCCATACCCATGTCCCCCTGTGTCAATGGGTCCTGTCCCCATGACACGTGGGGTGCCCTGTGTCACTGGGTCCCGTCCCCATGCCATTCCCGTGCCCCTTGTGTCACAGGGGTCCCGGCTCCGTGACGTGTGGGGTTCCCTGTGTCACTGGGTCCTGTCCTTGTGCCATGACGGGGTTCCCTGTGCCATCGGAGTCCTGTCCCCATATCATGTCAGTGTCCCCCTGTGCTATTGGGGTCCCATTTCTGTCCCATGCAGTGTCCCGTCCCTCTGCCTTCCCTGCATCCCCCTGTGCCATTGGAGTCCTGTCCTTGTGCCATGCCGGGGTCCCCCTGTGCCACTGGGGTCCCATTCCCGTGACATGCGGGGTCCCCTGTGTCACTTGGTCCCGTCCCTGTGACATGCGGGGTCCTGCCGTCCCATCAGGGTCCTGCCCTGTGCCATGCCCGTGTCCCCCTGTGCCACTGGGGTCCTGTCCCCGTGACGTGTGGGGTCCTCCTGTCCCATCAGGGTCCTGCCCTGTGTCATGCCCATGTCCCCCTGTGCCACTGGGGTCCTGTCCCTGTGACATGCAGGGTCCCCTGTGTCACTGGGTCCTGTCCCCATGACATGCTGGGTGATACATGCTCTCAGGTGAGAGGGGACAAGGGGCTTGGGGACAGGGTCGGGGGGGAGACATGGGACTTGGGGACATGGGCAATGGGCATGGGGCTGAGGGACAGGTGAGCATGGGGACATGAGAGTTGGGCATGGGGACGTGGGACATGGGGTTCCCTGTGCCATCGGAGTCCTGTCCCCATGTCATGTCAGTGTCCCCCTGTGCTGTCGGGGCCCTATTACTGTTCCATGCGGTGTCCTGTCCCTCTGCCATGCCCGTGTCCCCCTGTGCCATTGGAGTCCTGTCCTTGTGCCATGCCGGGGTCCCCCTGTGTCACTGGGTCCCGTCCCCACGACATGCCCGTCTCCCCCTTTGTCATTGGGGTCCCATCCCCGTGACATGTGGGGTCCCCTATGCCATTGGGCTCCTGCTCTGTGCCATGCCAGGCTCCCCCTGTGCCATGTCGGGTTTGTCCTGTGCCACGTGGGGTCCTGTCCCGGCGCTCTGTGGTGTCTCCTGTGCCATGGAGGGGGTCTTGTCCTGTCCCATGCCCGTGTCCCCCCATGCCACTGGGGTCCCATCCCTGTGCCATGCCCGTGTCCCCCTGTGCCATCAGGCTCCCGTCCCCAGGCCGTCGGTCTCCCCCATGCCATCACTGCCCCGTCCCCGCGCCACGCAGGGGGTGACCGTCGTGCAAGGTGAGGTCCCCCCTCATCCTCCCCTCGTCCGTCCGTCCATCCGTCTGTCCCCCCCCGCCCCATCCCCGGTGACCCAGCGGAACCGGGGCTGACCCTGCCCCGGCGTGGGAGGCCGCACCGGGGAGGCGCTTCCTCAGGAAACCCCCCGGCCGCTGCCCGCCTGGCGTGGCCGCCGCCGCCAACATCGCCCGGTGTCGCCGCCACGGCACCGCCCGTGTCTGCTGCCGGGGGGGTACGTGTGCCACGAGGGCCCCCGTCCACCTACGGGCTACCCACTGGGTTGTGGGGTACCCACCGGGTTGTGGGGCGCCCACCAGGTTGTGGGGCGCCTACCGTGCACAGGCACGCTCCTGGAAAGGGTGGGCACGCCGGCGGGGTGTGCGCTGAGGGGTTTTGCATGCTCGTGGCTGTGCGGGGTGCTCACAGGGGTGTGCAAGGAGGGGTGCGCACCCTCACAGGGTGCGTGGGTGCTCGTGGCGGTGAGGTGGGGGGGGTTGTGCAGAGGGGTTGCACGGTGCTCACGGGGGTGCGGATGCTCGTGGAGGGTCGTGCAAGCTTGCAGGCTGTGGCCGGAGGGGTTTTGCATGCTCATGAGTGCGTCAGTGCTGGCTGGGTGCGCGCGGAGGGGCGTGCGAGCTGGCAGGGCGTGCGTTAGCTTCGCACGCTCGCGGGTGCTCGCAGGGTGATTTGCACCCTCGCGGGTTTTGCACGCCGGCTTGCCCGGTGCAGATGCCCAGTGCCGCCCCGGCTGAAGATCCAGGTGCCGTCCTGGATTTTGGGTGGGGGGTCAGGGTGCCACCCCTGGGTCCCGGCTGCCCTTTGGGTGCCAGCCTGGGTGCCTGCTGCTGCCCCGCAGGTCATGCCGCTGCTAAAGAAGACACCCAAGGAGGAGGAGGAGGATGGCGACCCCTTCGCCGCCAACCCTGAGAGCCGCTACCGCCGGCGGGCCACCCTGGAGCGCTTGGTGGGTCTGGCACCCTTTGGCCGTGCCCGCCGCCCCCCACCCAAAGACGAAGACGGGGACGGTGGCCGGGCACGGCGGCGGTCGGAAGATTTCGGGCTGTTGAGGCGGCTGCCGGGTCGGCGCAAGGCCAGCGTGGAGGCGCTGGCGGAGAGGCCGGTCCCCAAGCGCAGCTCGCTGCTGCGGCTGGCCTTGGGGACACGGGGACGGCGGGGGTCCGTGGGTGAGCGCCCGCCAACGGTGGAGAGCGAGGAGGTGTCCGACGGGGACCAGGATGGCGGGGGACAGCGGCAGGAGGGGCGAGGGAAGGCCAGGGAGCCGCTCTCGGGTGAGAGGGGATGAGGGGCTTGGGGACAGGGTCAGGGCTGGGGGGGGACACGCGGGACTTGGGGACATGGGAAATGGGTATGGGGACGAGGGACAGGTGAGGATGGGGCCATGGGCCATGGGCATGGGGACGTGGGATGTGTTGGTGTGGGGACATGGGCACGGGGACGTGGGACATGGGGATGGGGACACAGGGATGGGGACACGGGGACGTTAGAGGACATGGGGAACCACGGAACGTGGGGCGTGGGGCTGCAGGAGGACATGGGACATGGAGCGACACGGGCATAGGGGTTGTGGGATGTGGGACCACAGGGGGCATGGGACACCATGAGATGGGGATGTGTGCCACGGGTGGCCTCGGGTGCCGTCAGAGCACCCATGGGTGCCCCCCCCCTCCCCTTTAAAAGTGCTGGAGATCCTGGAGCTGATCCAGCGGCGGGAGCTGGTGGCAGCCGACGAGCAGATCATTGCGCTGGAGGCAGAGTGCATGGCCTCGTCCCCGTCCCCTGTCCCCACAGCCGGGCGGCAAGCGCGGGACGTGGCCCTGCTCTACGAGGCGCTGCTGGCGCAGCTCTGGGCGGTTGTGGGCGAAGCGGTGCCCGCCGGCCGCCCTTACCCTCCCTTGCGCTCGGTGATCCGGGTGCTGGAGCAGGAGGAGGTGGCCGATGGCCGGCACCCACCGGGCACCCCGGGGCGCCCGCGTGCCCTGCGGCGTCGCTGGCAGGAGGCGGTGGGACGGGCGGCGGGAGAGAGGTTGGCGCAGGTGGCGCCCGCCGCCGGGTTGGGCGCGCGGTTGGCGGCGCTGGCAGGCCGGTTGGTGGGCGATCTGGGTGCCGTGCGGTGCCACGTGGCACCTGCTTACCCCCCCGAGTACGGCGCCTTCGGGGTCTACGCCCGTGGGTACCACCGGGCGCTGGCGCAGCAGCTGGGAGCGCTGGCGCAGAGACCCCTCGCCGTGCCCGACCTCTACCTGCTACTTGACTGGCACAGCAACACCTACCCCAGGTGAGACCCCCCCCGGCACCCGCTGTCACCCATGGGACCCCACAGCTTCTGCCCCCCCCCAGCACACTGGGCACCCCAGGCCACCCATGGGACCCTGCAGCATCCACACTTGCAGCACAGTGGGCACACTCTGCCACCTGCTATCACCCGTGGGACCACCCCCGGCACATTGGGCACCCTGTGGCAACCAGTGTCACCCATGGGACCCCACAGCATCCGAAACCCTGGCATGCTGGGCACCCTGTGCTGCCCATGGGACCCCTTGGCACGCTGGGCACCCCTAGGGCTGTCCCCTGGGTGGTGGTGGGTTCTAGGCACCCCAGTGCCACCCTGGGTGGGTGCTGAGGTCCATGTGCCTGCAGGGAGGTGCTGGGGCACCCTGAGGTGGGGGCCCTACTGCAGGCACAGGCGCTGGGGCCCCTCTTGCCCCCCGAGACTCAGCGCAGCCTCGAGAGCTCCTGCATCGCCGCTGTCAAGGTACGGGCACTGTGATGGGCAAAGGATGGGACCTGGGATGGGAGCATGATGGGCACCAGGGTGGCACTGGTGCTGGCACTGGGATGGGCATGTGATGGGCACCGTGGTGGCACTGGAATGGGCACCAGGACGGGCACCAGGGTGGCACTGGGAGTGGCACACAGTGGGCATTGTGGTGGCACAGGAATGGGCACCAGGGTGGCGCTGGTGCTGGCACTGGGATGGGCATGTGAAGGGCACCGTGGTGGCACTGGGATGGGCACACAGTGGGCACCGTGGTGGCACTGGGATGGGCACCAGGATGGGCACCAGGGTGGCACTGGGACGGGCACAGAGTGGACAACGTTGTGGCACTGGAATGGGCACCAGGATGGGCAGCAGGGTGGCACTGGGACGGGCACAGAGTGGGCACTGTGGTGGCACTGGGATGGGCACCAGGATGGGCACCAGGGTGGCACTGGGACGGGCACAGGGGCACACAGTGGGCACCGTGCTGGCACTGGGACGGGCACAGGGGCTGTCCTGGAGCTGTGGGCTGGCAGGGGACCCTGCACCCCGCTGTCCCCACACCTGCTGTCCCCATGCCCGCTGTGCCCTGTGCCAGGCGAAGGTGGAGGTGGCAGTGGCGCAGGAGCTGCAGCTCAGTGAGGACACATGGGCAGAGGAGGCCTCCAGCGAGGAGCTGCAGGAGGGGCTGGCCACCCGCGTCACTGGGGTACGGGCACGGACACAGCGCCCACCGGGCACCTACACCTGAGGGACATCCCCCACTCTGTCCTTTGGGCCCATCCCCTGGGGACCCAGGGCTCTGCGGGGTGACCCACAGCCCTGTAGGCGTGCTGGGGTCACTGGGCACCCCATAGAGACACCAAAGTGCCCGGGTACCCCATACAGATGCCAAGGTGCCCCAAGGGGATGGTGGAGTTGTTGGTACCCCAGGGGATGCCACGGTGGTGGCCGTGTCCCTGGGGTACAGCGGGGTGGTGGCCGTGCCCCCACCCCCAGCAGTGCCTGTGCCCACAGCTGCTGCGGGCACACGTGGACCGAGCCCCCCAGATCACCCCCGAGTTTGGCATGGAGATGGCACACAGCCTCCTGGGCGTGCTGGTGGCCTTTTTGCACAGGTGGGCATGGGGACATGGGGGGACAAAGAGGGGACATGGGGATATGGGGGGACAAGGCATGGGCATGGGGATGTGGGGGCATGGGGAGACCGGGCGTGGATATGGGGACATGGGTACATCAGGACAGCAGATGAGCTCGGGAACACGGGGACATGAGGGGACAGGAGCTGAGCATGGGGATACAGGGATATGGTGGGGGGACAGGGGATGGGCACGGGGACGTGGGTGTCATGGGACAGGAGCCACAGGACAGAGCTGGGATGGCCATGGGGGGGGCAGAGGGGGCACAGGATGAGTGTGCACCTGGGTCCCAGGTCCCCTGGGTGCTGGGTCCCCAGGGTCCCAGCACGGGTGACCTGTCTGGGTGCCCTCAGTTTCCAGCGGAAGGTGGAACGGTTCCTAGAGGCCCCCGGCGAAGCCACCCCACCCGACGGTGCCACCGGCCGTGCCATCGCCCTGGTCAACTGCTGTCCTCCCTTCAGGTGAGGGCACCCCAAACACCCCCCCCCCCCTTCCCAGGTCCCTTGGGTGCTCGGGATGCTCAGGGTCCCCAGCAGCACCCACTGACATCCCTGCGGCAGGACCTTTGCCGAGCGCCTGGCGCAGTTCGGTCATCCGGAGAGCGAGGAGCCCCGACGGCAGGCCCACGCCGCCCTGGACAAGGTGACCCGGCTTTGCAACCATGTCCTCACCCAACGCCTCTTCGAGGATCTCAAGGTGCCCATGCGGCGCGGGACAGCCCGGGGAGGGGACGGCCAGCGCGGTGCACCAGGGTGCTGGGCAGGGTGTCCATCAGTTGTGCACCGAGCTGGGTGATGCCCACGGGTGCAATGCTCTGAGTGGCCTCCCACCCCACGGGTGCCACCCGTGGGTGCTGGGACAGCTGCCCACCCCAGCTGCTCCCCCCCAGCCCTACTTCAACAAGCTGATGAAGCGCAAGTGGCTGACCAGCTCCGACGCTTTCGACACCATTGTGATGCTCATCACCAGCTTCACCCAGAAGCTGCGTCCGCTGCGCCCTGAGCCCTACCAGGTGGGTGCCAGGTTTGGGGCCGCCGGGATCCAACGCCATCACCGGCGGCTTCTGCTGACCCTTGTGCCGCAGGTGCTGGTGAGCGAGGTGCACAGGCGGGTGCTCATCGAGTACGTGCGGCCACTGCTGCAGGTGCGCTTGGTCTGCACCTCGGCCAAGATGCGCGCCCGGGTGGCCGCCCGCCTTGGGGATGAAGCTCGCCAGCTCCGCGAGCTCTTCAGCCGCTTGGTGAGACTCCATCCGTCCCCTCCCCGGCACCCTTGGGTGCTTCTCAAGTGGGGGTGACGGCGCTGAGGTCCTCTGCGCCGGCAGGATTCGGCCTCGCCCTGGCTGGATTCGGTGGTGCCGAGGTTGAGGGAGCTGCTGGTGCTGGAGGACACGGCGGCGCTGCAGATGGAGGTGGGCGTCCTGGTGAGGGACTTCCCCGATGTCCGGTGAGTGCTGGCACCCGGCGGTGGTCCCAGGGGAGTGGCAGTGGGGTGGCATGGCCAGGTGGGACACCGTGGCCCCGTGGGGACAAGAGTGGGGTGGCATGCATCCCCGTAGGGACAGGAATGGGGTGGCACATGTCCCTGTGGCCACCACAGCAGGGTGGCATGGCCAGGCGAGATGCCACCTCCCTGTAGGGACAGGGGCAGGACACGGTGTCCCCATGGGGACCAAAGCGGGGTGACAGGACGCTGCGTCCGTCCTTCCCGGCAGCACCCGCCCCGCTGCCGGTCCCTCCTGGCTGCCCGCCGGGAAGCGGCCGTGGCCTCACGCCAAGTCCCCTCCCCATCCCCGAGTCCCCTGGGGAGCCGGTGGCACGCGCGGGCCCGGCAGGATGCCGCCACTTCGGGGGCTTTAAATAGAACCAGCGCTGGCTGCAACTGGTACCAGTTAAACCTGGGACCAGGCTTCGCCCCGGAGCCGGGTCTAACGCCGCACGCCGAAAGTGGGTGCAATGCTGCACCCCAAATCTGGGCGCGTCATGGTGCTCCAAAGCTGGATGTACTGCTGCACCCCAAATCTGGGTGCGTGCCTCTCCCTAGACATGGGTGCATCGCTGCACCCCAAATCTGGGTGCGTGCCTCTCCCAGGGGACCGGGGTGCCCAGCAGCGGGTGTCCCCGTCCCCTGAGCATCCCCATCCCGCAGACGGAAGCACGTGGCGGCGGTGCTGGACGTGCGGGGGCTGCGGAGCCAGGCGGCGCGGCAGGAGATCCTGGGGGTGGTACAGGACCTGGAGCAGAACGAGACCGAGCCGGGGCTGCCGCGCCAACGCGCCTTCTTCTCCGAGCTGACCGTGGCCCGCGAGGTGCGATGTCTGCCCTTCCACCTGCCGCGCCTGGCACGTCTCTCCCGCCTGCGCCTGCGTCGCCCGCACCCCCAGCGCCCCGGCCAGGCACGGCTCTGAGCGCCCACGACCACGGGTGGGTGCGGCGAGGCACCCCCAGGGCTGGGTGCTCACCTCCTGCATCACCCCAGCCATGCTCGGAGCCCCTCCGCAGAGCTGGGGTGGGGTAGGGGGGCTGTGCTGCCCCAGCTCGGAGCCCGCCCCGGCGCTGTGTATAAATGGTGTGTCAATGCTGTAAATTAACGCCAGAGCCAGTCCTCGTCCTTCGTTCTTGCTCCGGGTCCTCGTGCATGGGGACAGGGGCCATGGGGCCACCATGTGCACAGGGGATGGGGGACATGGGACTGTCCTCACAGACAGGGGATGGGGGACATGGCACTGTCCCCGTGCACAGGGGACAGGGGACATGGGACCAGCCATGTGCAGAAGGGATGCGGGACACAGCACTGTCCCCATGCACAGGGGATGGAGGACACGGGACCATCCCCAAGCACAGGGGATGGGGGACACGGGACCATCCCCAAGCACAGGGGATGGGGGACACGGGACCGTCCTCGTGCGGGAGCCAGTTCTTCGTGCGAGGCCATGAGAGGCCTCGTCCCGTGGTGACCGCTCCGGGGGGGGGAGGAAGGAAAGGGCCGCCGGTGCCTCGCCGGGAAGCCACTGCGGGGAGGGGGGGGAGGGACATACACACAACGGCCCTTCCCGGCATGGGGGGGACACCCAGCTGGACCCAGCCGGGTGGCAGGGGGTTGGGGACAGCGTGGCTCGGCCAAGGGCAGGATCAGGCCCTGGGGGGGGCTTGGGGGGGAAGCCACCCTGGCCCCACTCCATCCCGCCCCACCCTGCCTCGGCGCCCGGATCTGGCGCCTCGTGGGACACCTTGTCCCCCCACCCCCAGCGCTGGAAAATGGAGCAGGGTGGGGGGGACGGGACCGCGATATGGCCACCCCCCCATCCCACTTGCAACCCGCCACCCCCAGAGCATCGTCACCCACTGCTGCGATGAGCTCGTTGGGTCTCAGCATATCCTGGGGGGGGGGGGGGGGGCATGGATGAGGCCACTGTGTGCCCCCCCGCTCCCCCCCCCCCGTGTCAAAAATAGGCGAGTGCTGGATCCGGCCAGGAAGGAGCGAGAGCTAAAAATAAGTGGCCCCGGCACAGCCGCGGCGGGAGCGGGGCCAGGGTCACTGTCCCCCGTGCCGTGGGAAGGGGACAGTGGCGGCGGGGGCGGAAGCGGCAGCGCCGGGCAGGAGCGGCGGGAAGGGACAGGGAGACCTGGGGAGGGACAGGGGTGGCCCCCGTGCACAGATGGGGCATGGAATGTCATGCAGTGGGGGGGGGGGTGGCGTGGGGATGGGAATGTGGGGATAGGGATGTCACCGTGCCCAGATAAATGGGGACAGGGATGGGACCATGACCAGACACATGGGGAGAAGGAGGTCACTGTGTCTGGATGCACGTGAATGGGGATGGGACCACGCAGATACATGGGGACATGGATGGGACCATGCAGGGACACATGGGGATGGATCCCACCTTGTAGGGACACATAGGGACAGGGATGGGATCACCAGGGACACATGGGGATGGATCCCACCTTGTAGGGACACACAGGGACAGGGATGGGGCCACACAGGGACACATGGGGATGGATCCCACCTTGTAGGGACACATAGGGACAGGGATGGGATCACCAGGGACACATGGGGATGGATCCCACCTTGTAGGGACACATAGGGACAGGGATGGTAGCGTATAGATACATGGGGACAGGGACCCTCATTGTCCCCACAGTCCCTGAGTACATCCCCAGGCGCCGGGGGCGGGGGGGGAATGACACCCACCCCAGGGTGTGCCCAGCACGTTCTGGTGTGTCCTGGCGTCTTCCATGTGCCAGCCCCAGCGTGAATCACCAGGCGCCTGACGTCAAGGCCTTGGTGGAAGGAAGGAAACCACCCCCCTGGCAGCACGGCTGGGGCGTCAGGGGGACCCCCCAATGCAACATGCTGATGCAGCCCCTCCCAGCACCCAGATGGGCAGAGGACCCCCCAGACTGGACAAGGAGACCCTCAGATTGGGCAAGGACACCCCAAAGTGGTCAAGGACACCCCCCCAGACTGAACAGGCATTCCCTGAAATGGTCAAGGACCCCCTGCAAATTGAGCAGTGTACCCCCAAACTGGGCACAGACGCCCCCCCCAAACTGGGAACGGACTCCCCAGACTGGGCAAGGACCCCCCAAACTGGGCACAGACACCCTCCCAGCTGGGTAATACACCCCTCAAACTGGGAATGGACCACCCAAACTGGGCTCAGACCCTCCCAAACTGGGCACAGACACCCTCCCAGCTGGGTAATACACCCCCAAAATGGGAACAGACCCCACAAACTGGGCAAGGACCTCTCCAAACTGGGCACAGAGACCTTCCCAGCTGGGTAATACACCCCCCAAACTGGGAATGGGCCACCCAAACTGGGCACAGACCCCCCCAAACTGGGCACAGATGCCCTCTCAGCTGGCTAGTACACGCCGCAAACTGGGTGAGGACCCCCCAGAATGGATACGGACCACCCAAACTGGGTACAGACACCCTCCCAACTGGATAATACACCCCCTAAACTGGGAACGGACCCCACAAACTGGGCAAGGACCTCCCCAAACTGGGCACAGACACCCTCCCAGCTGGGTAATACACCCCTCAAACTGGGAATGGACCACCCAGACTGGGTTCGGACCCTCCCAAACTGGCCACAGACCCCACAAACTGGGCACAGACACCCTCCCAGCTGAGTAATACACCCCCCAAACTGGGAACAGATCCCCTAAACTGGGCGAGGACCCCCAAACCGGGCACAGACACCCTCTCAGCTGGGTAATACAACCTCCAAACTGGGAACGGACCCCACAAACTGGGCGCAGACCCCCCAAACTGGGGAAGCCCCCCCTCCTCGCCGCGGTCTCTTGGTGCTGCCTCCCCCTGGCGCTCACCCGCGGGACTGCAGGCACCGGGGGCGGGGCTTGAGCGGTGGGGGCGTGGCTTGCAAAGGTGTGGCCCTTCATAACCGTGGCTACAAGGCCCGCCCATCTTTACAGTTGATTGGCAGGCAGGTGGGCCAATGGGGAGACATCCCCCAAAAGCTCCAGGTCCCCAGGCATCTCTGACCCATGGGCTCCTTGTCCCCATGGCTCCACATCTCCCTGAAGCTCCCTGACCCACAGGCTCCATGTCCCCAGGAATCACAGAATGGTTTGGGTTGGAAGGGACCTTAAAGACCATCTAGTTCCAACCCCCCGGCCACGGGCAGAGACGCCTTCCACTAGACCAGGTTGCTCCAAGCCCCATCCAACCTGGCCTTGAACACTGTCAGGGATGGGGCATCCACAACCTCTCTGGGCAACCTGTTCCTTGGCCTCATCACCTTGGTGCTCTCTGTCCCTTCCTTTGCCCCCAAGGACCCACAACCTTTGGCCCATGTCCCCAAGGACACCATGGACACGTACTCCTCAACCCACAGCTGCCATGTCCCCAGAGGATCCCCAATCCATTTTCTCCACAAGAATCCCTCGGTGACCATAGGTCCACATAAGGTGCCACCCTTCTGGCAAGAAAGAAGAGACATAGGGCCGATCTGAAGCTGCTTTATTGGCCACGTTAGGATGGGTTGAGCGCGGACACGGGGGCTAAGCTGGCCCCAGAACAGTCACAAATACAGCACAGGCAATAATAATAATAATAACAATAATAATAATAATAATAATAAAAAATTAAACATCTCCTGGGGGCTGGCAGCCCCACGCAACAAAAATATATATATATAATATAGAGAGAGGACAGAGTCAACGCACTGGCGAAGCTTGGTCACAAGAGAGGGACGGCGCAGGGTTGGGGACACCGGAGCCACCAGCGGGACCCGTGCAGGCAGGGTGGATGGGGCAGAGCCGTTCACAGTTGGGTGGGGGACAAGCAGGATGGGAATCCACCCAACATTGTGGGTGCTGCAGAGGTGACCTGGAGGCCCAGCATCAGCAGTGGGGCTGGGACACCCAAGGGGGATGGGGACATGGAGTGTGGACACCATAGCAGGGGTGGAGACAACACATAGACACTCCCCCACCCCCAGCATGATGGAGATTTGGCAGGGGCACCTCTAAGGTGATGGAGAAGCTGCAAGAACCCCCATGGGATGGTGGAGATGCAGCATGGGCACCTCCAGGGTGATAGAGATGCTGCAAAGACCCCCCCTAGGGCAACTGGGGACACAGCAGAGACATCTCCAGGGTGATGGAGATGCTGCAAGGACCCCATGGCATGGTGCAGCTGTGGCACAGACACCTCTAAGGTGATGAAGGTGCCACAGGGACTATCCAAGGGAAATGGAGATGCAGCATGGACACCTCTAGGGTGAAGGACATGCCACATAGATCCCCCCTCAGGATGATGGAGATGACAGACATCTCCAGTCTAGCAGAAATGACACAGGGACCTTCCTGGAGTGAGGGAGATACAGCATGGCCATCTCCAAAGTGATGGAGATGGCACAGGGACTCCCCTCAGAACTATAGAGATCAGGCACAGACACCCCTAAGGTATCATAGATGCCACAGGGATCTTCCTGGGGTGACTGAGATTGGGCATGGACATCTCCAGAGTGAAGGAGATGCTGCATGAATCCCCATGGAATGATGGGGATCAGGGACGGACACCTCTCAGGTGATGGAGACACCACAGGGACATTCCCAGGGTGGTGGAAATCAGGCATGGACATCTCCAAAGGAATGGAGATGCTGCATGAATCCCCATGGAATGATGGGGATCAGGGACAGACACCTCTAAGGTGATGGAAACACCACAGGGACATTCCCAGGGTGGTGGAAATCAGGCATGGACATCTCCAGAGTGAAGGAGATGCTGCATGAATCCCCATGGAATGATGGGGATCAGGGACAAAACACCTCTAAGGTGATGGAAACACCACAGGGACATTCCCAGGGTGGTGGAAATCAGGCATGGACATCTCCAAAGGGATGGAGATGCTGCATGAATCCCCATGGAATGATGGGGATCAGGGACGGACACCTCTAAGGTGATGGAAACACCACAGGGACATTCCCAGGGTGATGGAAATCAGGCATGGACATCTCCAAAGGGATGGAGATGCTGCGCAAAACCTCATGGGGTGGTGTGGATCAGGCACAGACACCTCTAAGGCAATGGAGATGACAAAGGGACCTCCCCGGGTGGTGGAAATTGGGCAGGAACATCTCCAAAGGGATGGAGATGCTGCATGAACCCCCATGAGATGATGGGGATTGGGGACAGACACCTCTAAAGCAGCCGGGATGCCGCAGGAACGATGGAGACACATCACGGACACCTCCAACACACCAGCCCCATCACTGACACCTCGCATTCAGGCGCCAAAGCTGCCCTTCAGCCTCACCAACACCCCAACCCCTGGGCCAACCAATCAAAAAAAAAAAAAGGTGGGGGGAGGGAAGCCAAAAACCACAAAAAACACCACCCGGGGAGGGAGGAGGTGCCCATTTTTGGGGGGACCCCATTCACAACGCGAGGAGCGAGGGAGAATTCAAGGAGTCCGAGGACTGGTCGCTGCTGCTGCTCCGCTGATGCGAGGCTCCGCAGGTGGTTCCCTCTGGGTGGGTGAACACAAACGAAGACGTATAGGATGGGTTAGGTGGCCCTGAGGGGACCCCGGGCGCGAAGCAGCAGCTGGGGAAGGGGCCCTGGGCGCTCGGCTGGAACGGACCCGGGGGTAGGAAGGCGACGGTCCCCGCCGGCTCTTCCTTGCCCAGGGTGCTCACCTCGGCGGGGCCGGCACCCAAGGAGCCGACATCCTCGAAGGGGAGCTTGCAGGCAGGGGCATGGGCCACCAGGACGAACTCCAGCCGTTCCTTCTCCTTCTGCAGCTCCGCGATCTCCGACTCCAGCTCGGCTTTCTCCTCCTCCAACTGGTCCGTTTCCTGAAGTGGCAGTGGGGTGGGGTGAGATGGGCTGTGGGGGATGCCACTGTCCATCTGTCCGTCGTGTCCCCCGTCATCCCCCCCCCCAACCCAAGCCCTGAGGACATCCTGGCCTCCAGGATGGGGTCGTTCCTCCCTCCAGCATCGCTGGCTACCTATACATCCCCCCCTGATGTCCCCTGCTCATGGGGACAGCACCACCCCTCCAGCATCCCCAGATCTCCACCTGTCCCCCTCCAACATCCCTTGCTCATGAGGACACCACTGTCCCCCTCCAGCATCCCTGGGTGTCCACCTGTCCCCCTCCGATGTCCCCCTGCTCCCAGGGATGGCATCCTCCTCCAGCATCCCTGTGTGCTCTCCCACCATGTCCCCTGCTCCTGGGGATGGCATTGTCCCCCTCAGACATCCCTGGGCATCACTGTGTCCCCTCTGATGTCCCCAGGATCTGGGGATGTTGCCATCCCCTCTGGACATTGAGCTGTCCTCCTCTGCCATTCCCAGCTGCCAGGAGTGGTCCCCTTCTCTGATGTCCCTGGTTCTTGGGACATATCATCCCCCCTCCAACATCCCTGGCCATTGGTCTGTCCCCTTTGATGTCCCCAGCTCCCAGGGACAGTCTTGGTCCTCTGTAATGTCATCATCCCCAGGGATCAGGCTGTCCCCCTCCAAAGTTCCCAGCTCCTGGGAACACTGACGCCTCCCTCCAAGGTCCCTGGCTCCCTGAGATCTGCACCCATAGGGAAACTGGCCTGTCCCTCTCTGATGTCCCCAGCTCCCCTGTCCCTCTCTGATGTCCCCAGCTCCCAGGGACACCACTGTCCCCTTCCAGTGTCCCTTGATCCTGGGGACACTGTTGTCCCCATCCAAGATCCCTAGCTCTTCAGGGCAGGCACCCATAGGCATCCATCTGTCCCTTCCAATACAGCCAGGTCCTGGGGACATCAATCCCTCTGGTGTCCCTTGGTTTTGGGGACAGCACTGTCCCCCTCTAGTGTCCCCAGCTCCCTGGAATCAGGGTCTTCAGGCATCAGTCTGTCCCCCTGTGATGTCCCCAGCTCTGAGGGCATCATCATCATAATCCCTTTCCAGTGCCCCTTGGTCCTGGAGACACCACAATCCCCATCTAATGACCCCAGCTCCCCAGGATCTGCATCTGTGGGCATCACTCTGTCCCACTCAAATACATCAAATTCCTGGGGACATTGTCAGCCTCTTTGTGTCCCTTGGCCCTGGGGACACCACTTTCCCCATCTAGTGTCCCCATTTGCTCCTGTAGGGATCAACCTGTCCCCTTTCAACAAGCCCAAGTCAACCATCTCCTTCCAATGTCCCCATGACCTGGGGACACCACTGTCCCCAGATGTCCCTGGACACCTGCCCCCATAGACATCAACCCATCTCCCCCGTGATGTCCTCAGCCATTGGGGACATTGCCATCCCTCCACCATCCCAGGGAGCCACCACTGCCTCCCTCAGACACCCCCAGCTGCGGTGACACCGCCATCCCCAGTGTGTCCCCAAGCACTCACCGCCTGCAGCCGATCCGTCAGCTCCCGGCGCCGGTTACGGCACTTGGCTGCTGCCAACTTGTTCCTCTCCCGCCGCACCCGGCGCTTCTCCTCCTCCTCTGGCGTCAGCTGCCAGAGGGACAAGACCATTAGCCAGCTGCCACCCATGTCCCCAGGGTCCCACCACCCTCTGGGTCACAACTCCCCCCCCCCCCCACCACCCACCCAGGGGATAGGGACGCCACTCACCGTCTCCTCGCGGCTGCGCCGGGGACGGGCACGAGCAGGACGTGCCGGCGGTGCTGCCGGCCCTGTGGCAAAGGCACCCATGCCCGGCGTAGAGTAGCTGGGTCCTGGGAGGTCATAGGGATCGACGGGAGGGGGGTGCGCCATGGGTGCCCCTGGGGGCTGCGACTGGGCTACTGAGGAGATGAGGGTGGGCTGCACCAGCCACTGCAGGTCCTGGCTGGTGGTGATGGCCGTCACCGTGGGCACGAAGGAGCCGGGCATGTCCCCCAGGCCGCTGCACTCCTGTGGAGATGGTGGGTGGGGGGTTAGACCCTGCCTGACAGCACCTATGGCACTGCCACCCTCCCACTCTGCACCACAGCCTCGTGCCCCTGTCACTGACGTGCAATGCCCTCGTGTCCCCAGCACTGACACACGATACCCTTGTGCCCCTGGCACCAACGTGGTGCAAGAGCTCCCTGGCACCCATGCACAATGATCCCTGACCTGCAAAAGTTCCCTGGCACTGATGCACAATGCCCTCGTGCCCCTGGCACCAATGTACAAATACTTCCTGGCACTGACGTGCAAGAGCTCCCCAGCACGGAGGCCTGACGCCCTTGTGCCCCTGACACCAACATGCCATATGCCCTCAGGTCCCTGGCACAGATGTGCAAGCCCTTCCAGGCACCAACACATGATGCCCTTGTGCCTCTGGCACCCACGTGCAAGACCTCCCTGGCACCACAGTGCAATGACCTCGTGCCCCCGGCACAGACGTGCAAGAGTGTCCTAACACCCATGCATGACACCCTCGTGCCCCTGGCACCCATATGCAAGGCTCCCTGTCCCCCACCAGCAATGTGCAAGAGCCCCCCCAGCCCTAATGCACGAGGCCCTTGTGCCTCTGGCACTGTTGCATGAGGCCTCCAGCACTTGTGCACTGATGTGCAACCCCCACCCTCCCCAGGCCTTGCACACGAAGGGCCCCAGCACTCAGCTGAGGTGCCCCTGTCCCCCCCAGGGGTACCCCTTCTGCCTCCAAGCTGTTTGCAGCTGGCAGCACCCCCCTTCACTGCACCACGACACCCCCGCTTTGCACCGGGACCTCGCACACTGCTGGCGCACCCCAAAGTCGTTGGGGGGGTGGGGGGTCTGAGGGGACCCCCCAAAAATCGCACCAGGACCCAAATCCCATATGGAGGGGGGGCGGGCCCTGAGCCCCCCTCCTCCCCTTTTCCCGGTTGCACCGGACCCGGTGTATGTGTGGGCAGGGGTGTGTTGCACCGGGAGGGGCGGGATGCATCGCTCCCCCACCCCCCGATTCCCACGGGGGGAGGACCTGCACCGACCACGAACCGGCTAACCCCGGGTTGCACCGAGACCCGAATGGGAGGGGGTGCACTGAACCCCCCCCCCCGCCCCCCAGGTTGCACCGGGACCCGGCTGGGTCTGGGGTGGTGGTGGTGGGAAATACACCGACTCCCTCCCAGTTCACGCGTGGGACGAGCCCGATCCGCAGCAGCGCGCCAGCGCCGGCGGGGTGGGGGCGTGGCCTATCCGCGCGGTGGGCGTGGCCGCGCGGTGAGGGGGCGTCTCCCGCCCCCTTAGCAACAGGGGGGGGCGGCCCTCCGGCGTTCCAAAATAAACCCGCGCGCCGCCGTACGTGCGCCGCGTCATCACGGAGGGTTCCAACGCGTCACGCGTTTACGCACGACCCCGCCCCCTTGGCGCCACTCTTTCCCGCCCCCCCCCCGACACCCCCCCCCCCCCCCCTCTTGGCGGCCCGGTGCCGAGAGAAGCTTCTCACCTGCGCGGCCGCCGCCGCCGCCGGGCTCCCGAAGGAATCGACCGAGGAGAGGTACTGGGATTCGGCGGAGGGAGAGGAACTGCAGCGGGAACCCGAGTCGTAGTCACCGGGGAAACCTTGGTACATGGCCCCGGGGGCGCGGGGGCCGCCCCGCCACGCCAAGGCTGCGGGGTCAGGCTACCGGCATCCCGGTTTAGCGAGCGATCTCTCCCACCCCACCAGTGTCCCCCCCCCGCACCCGCTTGTCTCTTCCCCTCGCCGGTTTGGGGTGACGGTTTCGGCGGTCGGGGGAGGCTCTCGGTGCAAGGGTCCCGCTCCGGTCTACCGTCCCGCGGGGAAAGCCGGTGAGCGGCTACGAGCCCCGGTGCGCTCGTCCCAGGCTCCGGTTCGCCGGTGCAAAGTCTCGGTGCGCCGCTACAAGCTCCGGTGCATCCGTGGCAGGCGCCGGCTCGCCAGTACAAAGTCCCGGTGCAGCCGTCCCAGGCTCCGGTTCGCTGCTACGAGCCCCGGTGTATCCGTCCCAGGCTGCAGTTCTCCGGTACAAAGCCCCGGTGCACCGCTACGAGCCCCGGTGCATCCGTCCCAGGCTCCGGTTCTCCGGTGCAAAGTCCCGGTTCGCCGCTATAAGCCCCGGTACATCCGTTCCCAGGCTCCGGTTCTCCGGTGCAAAGTCCCGGTTCGCCGCTATAAGCCCCGGTACATCCGTTCCCAGGCTCCGGTTCTCCGGTGCAAAGTCCCGGTTCGCCGCTAATAAGCCTCGGTAAATCCGTTCCCAGGCTCCAGTTCAGCCGCTACCAGCCCCGGTACATCCACTCCCCAGCTCCGCCGGTGCAAAGTGCCGGTGACGCTCCCGCCGCTTCCCCCGGTCTCCGCTTTTTATGAATGAACCGCTCACGGCCGCGCCGCCGCTTTATACGGCGGCGTCCCGCCCCCTGCGCTGACGTCACGCCCGCCGCCGCCGCCGCTCCGGGACCCCCGGGACCCCCCCGACACCGCCGCCGCTGTTGCCGCCGCTGTTCTGCGGCCCTGGGAGCCGCCGCCGCCGTTAAGAGGCTCCGCGGCGGGCGGGGAACGGGGGGGATCCCTCGCTCCGCCCCTCCGGAGTTCCTGTGACGCAATTAGCCATATATGGGCTTGTCTCGGAGTGTTTGTTTGGTATCCTAGCAATGACGTCACAGGGAATCCCTTCGCCGCCGCCGCCGCCGAAACGCGTATTAATAGAAACGGGCGCCGCGGTTCTAGAAACGGCCTGAACCGTCCGGGGCGACGGCCCCGCACCCCCGGTAACCCCCTCGGTAGCCCCCCCCCGGACCCCCCCCCCCAACCCTGTCATCCCCACCCCTCCCCGGTAATGCCCCCCCCGGGACACCCCCACCCCCAATAACATCCCTCCCCGGGACCCCCTTCCCACGCGGTGACACCCCCCCCCCCCCCCCGGTGAGCTCTCGGTATCCCTTTTCCCCCCGCCGGTAACCTGCCCCGGTGTTCCTTCCCCACCCGGTGACCCGTCCCGTAACCCCCGCCCCGGGATTCCCCCCACCCCCGCCCCAGCTCGTGGTGCCGCGGCCCAAAGGACCGTCTGGGGGTGGGGGTGTCCCGGTAGCAGGGGGAGGATTGGGACCGGACTGCAGGAACCCGGTACCGGGGCAATGGGAAATGCTGCCCGGGGTGTTACTGGTATCGGACTGCACAGCACCGGGAGGGGGCCGGTATGGGGGGTCCCGGTACCGGGGCAATGGGTATTTTCCCTAGGGGCGTTACCGGTACCGGGCTGCAGAGCACCGGGGGGTCCCGGTACCGGGGCAATGGGACCCCCTCCACCTCCAGTACGCCACCGGGGCTGGGCTACAGAGCACCGCGGAGCCTCCGGGTGGTGGGTTCCCGGTACCGGGGTGCAGGGACGACCGTCCCCATCCCCCGCACTCCCGGGACGGGCACGGGAGGGGGGCGGTCCGGGTACAGGGGTGTCGGCAACCAGAGCCCCCCAGGGGGAGCCCGGTTGTTTTACAAGCTGATGTCACCGGCGGGAACGGGCGCTGAGTCACGGCGGGGCCACGGCGACCGGGGGGGCGGCGGGCAGTTCTCACGCCTCTTCATTCATTCATTCATTCACTCATTCACACCCTGGGTCTTTCATTCATGCCCCGCCCCCAGCTCGGGGGGGCTGGACCGGGGGGGGTCGCAGCCCCGTTGTCCCCGCCCCCACCCCCGCTGCCCCAAGGCCCTGGGTGTCCCCGGTCCTGGTGCTTCCCGGTGTCCCCGGGTCCGGCCCCGGTGCTTTTGGTCTCGGGTCCCACCGGTGCCCCTGCCCGGTGCCCCGGCCGGGTGCTCCCGCTGCCGGGCGGCCGCAGCCCTGGGGTCCCTACCGGGCTCTCCCCAGTGTCTCCAGATCCGGAGTCCCGGTGCCGGTGCCCCAGCCGGGCTCTTTCCCGTGTCTGGGCTCCGGTGTCCGGGCCCCGGTCGGGATCTCCCCGGTGTCCCGGCCCCGGGGGTCCTGGTGTCCCGGCTGGGCTCGCCCCGGGAGTCCCGGTCGGGCTTTCCCCGGGGTCCCGACCCTGGGAGTGTTGGTGCCCCGGCTGGGCTCGCCCC
Source organism: Haliaeetus albicilla (assembly GCF_947461875.1). Classification (NCBI taxonomy): domain Eukaryota; kingdom Metazoa; phylum Chordata; class Aves; order Accipitriformes; family Accipitridae; genus Haliaeetus; species Haliaeetus albicilla. Next base: position 72,023,382 of record NC_091516.1, on the reverse strand, counting down.
GGTGTCCGGGCCCCGGGAGTCCCGGCCGGGCTCTCCCCGGTGTCCCGGCCGGGCTCTCCCCGGGGTCTCAGTCCTGGGGTCCCGGCCGGGCTCTCCCCGGTGTTCCGGTACCGGGGTCCCGACCGGGCTGTCCCGGTGTCCCCGTCCCGTCCCCACGTGCCGCCGCCGCGGCCTGAGTAAACACGGCGCCTGTCGCCCCGGCGACGGCGTTCCATGCCCCTGACGTCACCACGTCCGGCGTCCTTTGTTTACGTCGCGCGGCAACCGCCGTGCCCTTGGCAACGGGGCGGGGGGGAGGCGGGGCGGGGCGATGCCGTAGGGGGCGCGGGTGGGGCGGGGCCTGCGCCGCGGGGCTCCCGCGCGTTTCGCGGGGCGGGAGGGGACGCGCGGGAAAACGGGGCGCCCCGGGGGGGTACGGGGGACACACACACCCAGGCGTCCGGACTTCCCCATTCCCCGGCTGCTCAGTCAGCACAGCCCAACCCGGCTGCGGGGGGTAAAAAATACCCGGGTGGGGAAGCAAGTGCCCCCCCCGTGTCCACTCGTGTTCCCTCACAGCCCTTTGTGCTCTGCTGTGTCCCCCGTAGCCCCGTGTCCCCATGGCCCCCTGTGTCTCCCCATGTCCCCCCCCGTGTCCCTTGTGCCTACCCATGTCTCCTTGTGTCCCCCCCGTGGCCCCCTGTTCCCCCCAATGTCCCCACATCCCCTGCACAATCAAGCCTGGCTGTCACAAGAGTTTTTATTAAAGTGTGACCCCCCCACGCAGGGGGGGGGAAGGACAAGGGCGGAGACACGACCCCCGCTTCCTCCGAGTTATCCCCAACACACAGGATGGGAGGGATATGGGGGGACCCTGGCCACCCCCCCCCCCAGCTGTCACCTCGGAGGGGGATGGGGGGGTCACTGCGGCTTCACTTTGGCACTTGGGAGCTTGGCCTGGATCCTGGGGGCAGAAGGGAGTTGGGGGGAGGGGTGTAGCACCCCAACCCCCCCGGGGGCACGCCAAGACTGCCCGGAGGCACCCCTGGGCTTGGTTTGGGGTCCCCAGGGGCAGGTTTGGGGTGCCCAGGGAGGTTTTGGGGGGCAGGGGGTGCCCTCACCTGGCTCGGAGGTGACTTAGGTGGTTCCTTACCAGACTCACATACTGGTCAATCTGGGCCTAGGGACATTGGGGACATGGGGAGCAACTGGGGACATGGGGGGGGGGCAGAGGGGTACCCCTCAACCCTCCCCAGACCCCCACATCCCCCTGTGTCCCCTATATCCCCAAGCATCTCCAGCCCACCTGTTCCCCCATACCTGGTGGTGCCGGTAGAGCACAGGGAAGGTAAACGCACAGATGACGCCTGGACAGGGAGTACCATGTCATGCCAGTCCCCGTCCTGTACCCCCCGTCCTCTCCTGTCCCCTGTCCATGTGCCACACTCCCATCCCCTCAAACCCCTGTCCCCAGACTGTCCCCATACTCTGTCACCTGTCCCCATGGTGTCCCCCATCCCCATGCTGTCCCCATCCCTGTGCCAGCCCCTTGTCCCCAGGCACTACTCATGTCCCCTACCCCTGTCCCCTTGTCCCCCAGCTGTATCTGCACCCTGTCTCCATGCCCCATCCGTCCCCATCCCCTGTCCCTGTGCTCATCCTGTGTCCCTTATCTCCATCCCTCTCCCATGTCCCTGTCCCCATGCCCCATCCATGCCCTGTCCCTATCCCACGTCCCTATCCCCATCCCATGTCCCTGTGCCCACCCCATGTCCCTTATCTCCATCCCTCTCCCATGTCCCTGTCCCCCATCCCCTGTCCTCTGTCCCTGCACCCATGCCCCATCCCCTGTCTGCTGTCCCCCATCCCCATCCTCTGCCCATGTCCCTGTCCCCATGCCACATCCCCACCCCCTGGCCCCATCCTCATGCCATCCCTGTCCCCATCACATCCCCATCCCTATTCTGGTGCCGTACCCGCTCCCAGCAGCGTCAGCCCATTGCAGACAGCCCCCACGTAGGTCAGCAGGTAGAACAAGAAGGCGAACTGTGGCCAGAGCCCGGCGTCACCATCACCCTCACCATCACCGCCTCGGGTGTCCCCCATGCCACCAGAGTCCTCATGCCCCATGTCCCCAGTACCCCCGTGCCCTTGTGCCTGTGGGGCACCCCATGTCTCCTGGTCCCTCAGTGTCCCCTCTACGGTCATGCCCTGGTGTCCCCATGCCCCCAGTGTCCTCCATGTCCCCCAGTGTCCCCCATATCCCCCATGACCCTGGTGTCCCCATGCCCCCAGTGTCCTCCATGTCCCCCGTGTCCCCCATATCCCCTATGACCATGGTGTCCCCATGCCCCCAGTGTCCCCCTGTGCCCCCAGTGTCCCCCACGTCCCCCATGCCCCTGGTGTCCACATACCCCCAGTGCCCCCCATGCCCCCATGCCCCAGGTGTCCCCCATGTCCCCAATGCACCCCATGTCCCCCCCATGCAGGGTGACGGTCACCTTGAGGGACTCAGGGAGGCTGTGGACAAGGAAGAGGCGGGTGAGGGTGCGGGTGGCAGCGGTGACGTGCTGGGCCAGGCGCCGGGCCCAGCGCTGCTGCTCCTCGGGGCTCAGCCCCACGGTCCCCTCCGGCTGCACCCTGCATGGGGACCAGGGACAGAAGTGGGATGGGGATGGGGGCCGCAGGGACAGCCATAGGGACGGGACGGCAGGGACAGCCCGTAGGGTAGGGATGGCAGGGACACGCCATGGGGTGGGGATGGGGACTGAAGGGACACCCCACGTCTTGGGATTGGGGACGGCAGGGACACCTCATGCCATGCGGATAGGGATGGCAGGGCCATGCCACAGGGACAGGGATGGCACAGGCACCCTGTGCCGCAGGGATGGCAGCGCCATCCCACGCCGTGGCGACGGCGACAGGCAGGGGATGGCAACGGGAGGGTGACGGCAATGGCCCCGTGAGGGTCCCCAGGGTGTCACTCACCGGCAGGGGTGCTCGGGTGGGTGCCGGCGCAGGGCCCGCAGGGCGGCACGGTGCAGGCGCAGGGGCAGGGTGATCCCCAGCACAGCCAGTGCCCCGTAGGCGCCCACGCTGACGGCGCTGAACCGTGCCAGGCACCCCAGGGTGCCCAACGCCCCCACCAGCGCCAGCGCCGAGCGCCCTGGTGCCCGCCAGTACAGCAGCTCCCACACTGCAGGGACACCACGCTGCGCCCAGGGCTCCCAGGATTCCCCCCAGAGCCCTCCGGTGTCCCCCCGGGAGCCCCCCAGCGTCTCCCAGTGTCCCTCCGGTGCTCCCCAGTGCCTCCCAGTGTCCCCTCCAGTGCTCCCAGTGTCCCTCCGGTGCTCCCCAGTGCCTCCCAGTATCCCCTCCAGTGCCTCCCAGTGTCCCTCCAGTGCTCCCCAGTGCCTCCCAGTACCCTCCAGAGCCTCTCTAGTGGTCCCCGAGCCCCCACGGTGCTTCCCAGAACCTTCCCAGTGCCTCCCAGTACCCCCTCCAGCACCTCCCCATGCTCTCAGTACCTCCCAATGCCTCCCAGTACTCCCCCAGAGCTCTTTCGTGCTCCCAGTGTCCCTCCAGTGCTCCCCAGTGCCTCCTCCACTTCTCCCCAGTGCCCCCCCCCCAGTATCCCCTCGAGCCCCCCAGGGCCCCTCTAGTGCTCTCAGAGCTCCCCCCCCAGTGCTTCCCAGTGCCTCCCAGTATCCTCTCCAGAGCCCCCTGCGTACTCCCAGCGCCCCAATTCTCCACCCAGTGTCGTCCCCCCCCCAGCACCCAGCTGTCCCCACCCCGAGTGACAGCCGCAGGTGTGGGGAAGGGGAGCACCCACCTCACCCCCCCCCCGGCGTGCCCCCGCACCCACCGTGGCCCTCCATGGTTCCCGCGGGTGCTGCTGGGTGGGGGGGGGGGGACTTTGGAGGGGGGGTCACCCCTATTTTTAGCCACCAATCCCGCCCGGATGCCTGTTTCCACCCTGCAACCAGATGCCTGCCCCCCACCCCCCCTCGCGCCATAAATGTGTCCCCCCCCCGTAGTGCCCCGAGGCCCTGATTGGCCGCTCACCCAGGACATCGGCTCCCGGCGGGCTCGGTGATTGGTCGGGGGGCGCCGGGGGCGGTTCCGGGATTGGGAGGGGGTCCGGGGGGGGCGCGGGGGGGGGCGGCCGCGGGGCGCCCCCTGCGGGCGGGGGGGGGGCCACGGGAGCTGCTGCTGCGAGAAAAGGGGGGGGAGTGGGGGGATCAGGGGGCTGCAGGGCGGGGGGGGGGGGCGAAACAGTGTCCCGGAACCCCCATGGCCCCGAGCCCCCCCGGGGACCCTCACTGCCGTGAGACCCTCTCGGGACCCTCCCCATGACCCCCAACCCCCCCGCCTTCGGTACTCCGCGTCCCCCCCGCAGCCCCCCCCAGCCCCCTCCAGGGGTGCCCCAGGACCCTTCATGTCCCCAAGCCTCCCTTGGAGAGCCCCCATTGCCCCGAGACCCCCCCCCCCGGAACCCCCCTGACCCCCAGCCCACCCAGGGTGCCCCAGACCCCTCCATTGCCCCGAGCTGCCCCCCAGGGACTTCCATCACCCACCCCCCCATAATCCCCCATACCCAGGCTCATTGGGGTCTCCTCAGTCTCAGGACCCCCCAACTCTGGCAGGACCCCCCCCACCTCCAGCTGCCCCTCGGGAGGCGCTGGGGGCTCCTCGGGACGCTTGGGGGGGGCCCTAGCAGCCAATCGGGGGTCCGGCCCCCGGGGGCACCCCCCGGGGGACCCCGAGCTCAGGCGGGGGGGGCGTCCGCGACGGGAGTCTCGGCGACAGCGGGGTCCCGGCTCGTTGGCTTCCCCCCCTCCTCTAAAGGCGATGTAGGAGAAGGTGAGTTCCCGGGGGGGTCCCCGGGGTCCCCCTCCCGCCGCCGTTGCCCCGTCTTCATCCTCATCCTCCTCTTCCTCCTCGGGGGGCTCCGGTGCCGCCTGCAGCTCGGGGAAGTCCGACTCCTCGTTGCCACCTTGGGGGGGGGAGATTTGGGGTTCGAGGTGGGGGGTCGGGGCACCCCGATGTCCCCTCGTCCCCAAAGCTGCACCCCAAAATGGGGGGGCTCGGCCCTGCTCACCCTCCGTGGAGTCCGGCGTGGTGGAGGCCGTGGATGGAGCCTCTTCTGGAGGGGGGACAGAGGGAATGGGGGGGCGTGGGGGGCCCCCCCCGCGCAGCACTCGGGTCCCCTCAGTGCACGGTGCTCCCCAAAACCTTCTCCTACCCTCCCAGTCCCTATGTGCCCCCCCCCGACACGCCCTGCCCCAGTGTCCCCGTCCCCCGGTACTCCCGGTGCCCCCATCCCCAGATGTCTTCCCCGGGGTCCCCATCCCGTGCACCCCCATCTCCAGCCACTGCCGGTAGCCTGTCCCCGGTGTCCCCATCCCTGGTCCCTTCTCGTACCCCCCATCCCGGTAATGCTATCCCAGTAACGCCATCCCGCTTCCCCCATCTCCAGCCGCTCCCAGTCCCTCCATCCCGGTTCCCTCCATCCCTGGTGCCGCTCCCCGCGGCCACTCCCGGTGCCTCCATCCCCGGCCCCTCCCGGTAACCCCATCCCCGGTGCTCCCATCCCCGGTGCCTCCACCCCCGGCCCCTCCCGGTAACCCCATCCCCGGTGCTCCCATCCCCGGTGCCTCCATCCCCAGCCCCTCCCAGTGCCCTATCTCGGGTACCCCCAGCCGCTCCCGGTCCCTCCGTCCTCGGTATCCCCATCCCCGACCACTCCCGGTACCCCATCCCCGGTGCCCCCATCCCCGGTGCCCCCATCCCCGGCCCCTCCTAGAGCCCCCATCCCCGGTGCCTCCATCCTCGGCCCTCCCAGTGCCGCCGCCCCGGATACCTCCGGACCCTCCCGGTTCTCCATCCCCGGTGCCTCCATCCCCGGCCCCTCCCAGCGCCTTATCTCCGGTCCCCCCCATCCCGGTTCCCTCATCCCCGGTCCCTCCCCGGTACCGCCGCCCCTCCCCGTTCCCGGTGCCGGTGCCGTACTGCAGTGGGCGAAGCCCAGGACCTGCCCCATGGCGGCGGCCCCCGCATGGGGCTCCCGGTTACCCTCGGCCCCGTTGTCTCCGGGCCGGCCCCGCCGCGCATCACCGCGGCGCCATGGCGGGGCCCGCGGCGGCGGACAAAGGGCGGCGGCGGCGGCGGCGGCGGCGGCGGGGGCGGGGCGGCGGCGGGCGGGGCTCGGGGCGGGGCTGCACCGGGGAGCCGGGAACCGGGAACCGATACCAGGCACCGGATACCGGGAACTGGGTACCGACACCGGGTGCTGGGTACTGGGCACCGACGCCGGGAATTGGCATCGGGCACCGGAGTCCCCAGGACTCCCCAGAGCCTCCCAGTACCTCCCAGTACCTTGCAGTGCCCACCAATACATCCCAGTACCCTCCCAGAGCCCCCGACACCTCCCAGTGTCCCCAGTACCCTCCCAGAGCCTCCCCAGTACCTCCCAGTGCCCCCGAACTGGAGAGATCTGGGGGACACCGGGTGGACACGGGGCGAAGGTGGGCTGGGAGGGCACTGGGGGTACTGGGCACCCGCCCCACCTCGGTGGGGCCCACCCGGAGGCGTTGGCCTTTTAAGAAGGCGGGGGCCACTCCGCCGCCGTTACCGGGAGGGGCGTGGCCTCGCGGGGGTGCGGGGCGTGGTGGGGCGTGGCCGCGGGCCGGGACCGGCCGGTCCTTCACCTCCACCCCCCCCCCACTGCCCCCCCCAGCCCCGCCGCCACCGGAAGGGCCCGGCCCGGCCCCAGCGCGTCGCCGCCGCTGCCAGCATGAGGTGAGCGGCTGGGGCGGGGGGGCACCGGGAATACCGGGAGGTGGCACTGGGGGTACTGGGCAGCACCGGGAACTGGCACCGGCGGGTACCGGGGGCACTGAGGGAGCCGGAAAGCACCGGGAACTGGCACTGGGAGCACTGGGAACTGGCACCGGGGGGTACCGGGGGCAGTGAGGGCGCCGGAAAGCACCGGGAACTGGCACTGGGAGCACTGGGGAGCACCGGGAACTGGCACTGGGAGCACTGGGAGCACCGGGGAGCACTGGGAACTGGAACCGGGGGGTACTGGGAGCACCGGGAATCACCAGGAACTGGCGTTGGGAGTTTGCACCGGGGGCACTGGGAGAACTGGGAAGGACCGGGGTGTACCGGGAAGTGGTACCGGGGGCACTGGGGTACAGTGGGAGCACTGGGAACTGGCACTGGGGGGGGCACCGGGAACTGGTACTGGGCGAAGTGCGGAGCACCAGGAGCTGGCGCTGGAGACACTGGGGGGTACCGGGAAGTGGTACCGGGGGCACTGGGAGCACTGGGAGCTGGTAGTGGGGGGCACTGGGGGAACTGGGGAGCACCGGGAGCTGGCTCTGGAGACACAGGGGGGCACCGGGAAGTGGTACCGGGGGCACTGGGGTACACTGGGAGCACTGGGAACTGGTACCGAGGCACTGGGGGAACTGGGGAGCACCGGGAAGTGGTACCGGGGGCACTGGGGTACACTGGGAGCTGGCACTGGGGGGCACCGCGAACTGGTACCGGGGGCACTGGGGGAACTGGGGAGTCCCGGGAACTGGCACTGGGAGCACTGGGAGCCGCCCCGGTAATGGGTGGGACCCCGGGGGGTAGGGGGCTGGGTGACAGCGGGGTTCCGCTCCCCACGGGTGCTGTCCCGTCCCCCCCCGGCCTCAGTTTCCCCGGGGGGGGCGGGGCGTGTGTTCAGGTCGGTCCTACATAAACACAGCCCCCCCCCCTCCCCCTTGCCCCCACCCGGATGTCCCGGTCCGGGGCTGGGGGAGGGGCAGCGCTCGGACACTGGGTCCTCTCCGCACCCTAAGGAAGTGGGGGAGGAGCAGAAGAGGAAGGAAAAAGGGGGGGGCGAGGGGAGGGGGGGTGTTGGGGTGCAATTGTGGGTTGGGTGCTTGGGGAAGAGGGGGGGGCAGCGCCCATGGGTGCCCCATGGCTGGTCATGGGGGTGTCCCATGTATTGGGGTGCCCCATGCTTGGTCGTCCCCCCCCACCTGGGGGGGTCCCCACGCGTGGGGGCGTCCCCCCCAGAATTTACCCGTGGAGGGGGGGTGCCCTCACCCAGGGGGTCCAGCCTGTGCTCGTGGGGGGTTCCCCACACGCAGGGGGTCCCCAAGCTGGGGGGGTCCAGCACTCTGGGGGTTTCCTGATCCCCACACCAGCAGCCCCTGCACCCGGGGGGCTGCCCGTACCAGAGGGTCCCATACCGGGGGGTCCCACCCTGTGTGGAGATACCCATACCGGAGGGTGCCCACCCAGCCTTGCCCCCCTCACCCCCCTGCAACCTCCCACCCCCGCAGCGAGACGGTGCTGTGCAGTGCCCGGGCAGCGGTGCTGCTCTACGATGACACCCACAAGCAGTGGGTGGCAGCTGGTGGGGGTCCCCAGACCCTCAGCTGCGTCCAGCTCTACCATCACCCCGGTGCCAACGCTTTCCGCCTGGTTGGGCGCAAGCTGCAGCCTGACCAGCAGGTGAGGGTGCCTGGGGGGGGCACCCATGGGTGCGTGGGGGGGCAAAGGGGCAGCCCTGGGTGTGGGGGAAGCTATGGGGTACCCACGGGTGCAGGGTGCTGTGGGGTGACACTGGGCATGGGGCACCCCTGGGAGTAGGGGTTATGGGGGAACACTGGGCATGGGGGGGGGGGCTATGGGCATGGGTGCAGGAGGGGCTGTGGGGCATCTGTGGGTGCAGAAGGAGCTGAGTATGGGGGAGGGTGTCTATGGGGCACCCATGGGTATGAGGGGGTGTCTATGGGGAACCATGGGTATGGGGGGGTGTTTATGGGGCACCCATGGATATGGGGGTGCTCTACAGGACACCTATGGGTCAACACTGGGCATAGGGTGGGCATAGGGCACCCATGGGTGCTGTAGAGACTATGGGGCAATGCTAGACATGGGAGTGCACTATGGGGCACCCATGAGTATGGGGGACACACACCCATGGGTATGGGGGGGGCTCTATGGGCGACCCATGGGTATGTAGGAACTCTATGGGGCACCCATGGGTGCAGGAGGCTCTATGCGTCAGCTCTGGGCATAGGGTGAACGCAGGGCACCCATGGGTGCTGTGGGTCAATGCAAAGGATGGGGAGGCTCAGTGGGGTGTCCATGGGTGTGGGAGGGGTCTGTGGGCCACCCTTGGGTGTGGGGGGCTGGGGGCACCCCTGGGTGTGGAGCTGCCCCCCCATGCCTGTGGGTGCCCACAGGTGGTGCTGAACTGCCCGCTGGGACGGGGGCTGCGCTACAGCCAGGCCACCCCCCAGTTCCACCAGTGGCGGGAAGCACGCCGGGTCTGGGGTCTCAGCTTTGGGGCCCCCCGTGAGGCCACCCTCTTTGCCACTGCTGTCCTGCGGGCCCTGCGGGCACTGGAGGAGGGTGAGTATTGGGTGGATGGGTGGGCGTCACTGGGGCACTCGTGGGGGGCCTGACCCCATAGCCTTACCTTGTATCTCCCCCCCATCCAGGCACCCCCCTGTCCTGGCCAGACCCTGATGGTCCGGCTCCGGAGGAGCCCGAGCAGCAGGAGAGGTGGGGGACCCCCAAATTGGGGCTGCTTGGGGGGGGTACACCATCATGTTGGGGTGCTGGGAGTCCCCCATGCCATGGGTGGACTGTAGGTGCTGGGGGGGGTCGCCATGCCACGGGGGGCCGTAGGTGCTGACCCTTTCACCCCCCAGGCAGGCGCCAGAGGAGCCCGAGCGTCGTGTGGCGGCTGCAGGTGGGTGATGGGGGGCTCCAAGGCTGACTCTCCCCCCTCGCCCCCCAAAACACTGGGGATGGGGACCCTTCCCAGAACCCACCCCCAAACCCCTTTCCCCCACTCCCCAGGCACCCAGGCCGTGCCCACTGGAGGCCCCCCGCCACCCCCTGGCCCTCCACCGCCTCCGGGGCCCCCCCCACCCCCAGGCCCTCCGCCAGCCACGGGGGTCCCGCCGGCCCCCCCCTTGCCAGTGGCAGCGACTGCTGCTGGGGGGGGGGCCGGGGGGGGCTCCGGCCTTGCCGCTGCCATCGCGGGGGCTAAACTCAGGAAAGTCAGCAAGGTGAGGGCAGGGGCACAATTGGAGGGGGGGGAGCAATAATCTGGGAGGGGGGCTCTGCATCACCCCCTTTCTCCTGGCAGGATGAAGCGACGGGTGCGGGGGCCCCCCCTGCACCCCCCAAGGGCGAGGGTGCCCGTGGGGGGGCTGGGGGGGGGTTGATGGAGGAGATGAGTGCCATGCTGGCCCGACGGTGAGGCGGGGGGGGACATGATGGCGGGGGTACCCCACTCTGCCCAGCAGCGCTCCAAAGGTGGGGGCACCCTTGTGCCTACGCTGACCCCCCCTCCCCCCCCCCCAGGAGGAAAGCCACCTTGCAGGGGGACAAGCCAGCACCAAAGAAGGACGAGGATGTCACCAGTGTGAGTGCTGCCCCCCCCCCAAATACCACTTTGGGGGAGACCCCCATTGGGCGGGTGCTCCGCGTATACCCCCCTCTTTCTCCTTGCCCCGCCCTTGTGCTCCGATCTGGTCCTGTACCCCCCCCAACCCCACCCAGACCCCCCTCTTTGCCCCCGCAGGACGAGGCGGAGCCGGGCACTAGGACCTCGGGGCAGCCGGCGGGTGAGTACGTGGACTACAACTCCTAGTGTGCCCCGCGGTCCGCCCCCGTGGCCGGGCACGCTGGGAAATGTAGTTCGGCAGGCGGGGGAGTGTTGGGGGGCTCCTTTAGGGGAAGGGGAGGAGTTTGGGGGGCCGGCCCCCCCCCCCTCACTCGCTGCCCTCTCCCCGCAGAGCCCGTGCGGAGGCCCTGGGAGAAGGCCAGCTCCACGCTGCCCAGGTGGGTTTGGGGGGGCAGGGGGACTGGGGGGGGGGGGCTGAGAGGGCTTTAGGGTGCCAATGGACGGGGTTCGGGGTGCTGGGGGGGGGGGCCTCTAGTACCCCCAGAGCAGGACTTGGGGGATAGTTGCTGGGACGCAGGGGGCAGGCCGGTTGGAGGGTACCCAAGACACAAAATGGCGGTCACTCAGGGAGGTCTGAGGGGGTCCCCAACCTATTTCTGCACCCCCAGGATGAAATCGGCAGTCCCAGCTGCCCCCGCCGACACCACCGGCCCCGCTGATGAGCCCGACCTGGAGCGAATCAAACAGGTAGCGGGGTCGGGAATGGGGTGGGGTGGAGGAGGTCATGGGAGGGGTCCCCCCAAATCCCCTCACCGTGTGCCCCCCTGCCTCCAGGAGCTGCTGGAGGAGGTGCGGAGGGAGTTGCAGAAGATGAAGGAGGAGATCATCGAAGGTGGGGGGGGAGCATAGGACAAGAGGGGGGAAGAGGGCATTGAGAGGGTGGGGGTCAATGGGGGGGGTAACTGTGGGACCCCCCCGTGATGCTACATTTCCCCCCCCGCAGCATTCGTGGTGGAGCTGCGGAAGCGAAGCGCACCCTAACCCCCCCCTGCCAGCCCTCCCAAGATGGGCCTGGATGGGGGGGGTCCCCCCTACTTCCCCTCCCCTAGCCTCACCTCTCCTCCCCCCCATTTCACACCCCCACCACCCTGGCGGGGCCACTCTGGGCCAGACCCCCCCCCCCCAGGCTGTGCCTTACCGGCGGGGGGGGCCAAAGCAGCCCCCCCCCCCACTGTGCTCCCCCTCACTGCCGGTTTGGGGACCCCCTTTTTTTTAACACTTGGGGAGGCAAATGAGGGGTGCCCCCCCCTTCCCCCCGGGGGTCTTTTTTATGCCACTTTTGGGTTTTTCACTGGTTTTTTGTTTTGTTTTGTTTTTTTTTTTGAGGGGGGGAGGTGGGGTGTCCCCTTCCCCTGCCATGAATAAATGCGGTTGTTTTGTATGTGACACCCACCCATGTCCTCATCTGTGTCACCCGTGGAGCGGGGGCCGTCACCCAACACCCCGCACCCCAGCAATGAGAGGGACAGTGGGGGCTTCACTTTGCTTTAATGGCATCTCTCACCCCCTGCTGCAGGAGAAAAGCCCCGCCCCTCATCGTAGCCCCGCCCCATCACCCTAGCCCCGCCCCATGCAGCTCCGCACCAATCGCAGCCCAGCTGTGGTGTTGTGGCACCGCCCCAATCTCCCCTCCTCCCGGGTACAGGGCCCCGCCCACAAATCTGGCCCCGCCCCTATGAGCCCCAGGGGTTAGGCCCCGCCCCCATCCTCCCTGGTCCTGGCCCCGCCTACACCATCTGCCCCCCCCCCCCAACCCTTTGGCTCGGTCCCAAGCACCATCCCAAAAGGCCCCGCCCCTTCAGGCCCCGCCCCAGCCCTTAGCACTGGTCCAATCCTCACTGCAAGGGTACCAGGCCCCGCCCCCAAGCAGCATGCCACTGGAAGGTCTGCCCACCACCTCTGGCTCCACCCCTCAAGTTGACAGCCAACCCGATGGCCTGCCCCCACTGCAGGCCACGCCCACAACCATTAACTCCACCCCCTAGTTGCAGCCCACCCAAAAGCCCACCCCCCACTCCAGGCCGTGCCCCCAAGTGACCCCACCTGAAGGCATGCACTCCAGGCCCCACCCACCACCATTAGCTCCGCCTCCCACCGCGACGCTCCACCCACAGGCCCCCAGTCCAGGCCCCACCCACCACCATTAGCTCCGCCCTAAGTGGCCCTTCCCAAGGCCAGGCCCCACCCACCGCCACCACCTCCCCCCCCAGTGTGGGCAAGCTCCATCCCCTCCCCTCGGGGCCCCGCCCCCAGCGCCCTATCCACCAAGCCCCGCCCCTAAAGGAAACGGCCGGCGGGAAGAGCACGAGGGGCGCTTTTAATGGCCGGGTCTCGCGGGGGCGTGTCCTGCGCCACCGCCCTCGGCTCCGGGGGCGTGGCCACCGCCGGGCGCGGGGCTGGAAGCGGCGGGGGCGTGTCCGGGGGCGTGTCCAGGCGGCAGGCGCGCCGCCATGGCGTCCAGCTCCTCCCGCAGCCGCTCCAGCCGTTCCCCCACCTCCCGCAGCGCCGCCGCCTGCTCCTCCTCCCGCCGCCGCGCCTGCCCCGTCTGCCGGGCGTACTCCAGGTAGAGGCAGAGCCCTCCCACGCCGAACACGATCGCTTCCCCTAGCAGCTCCGCTCCCAGCTCCGCCGCCGCTTCTTCGTTCAGCGGTTTGATGGCGGCGCCGCGGAAACCCATCAGCCGCATCTTGGCGCGCATCTCCACCCAGTGATACACTGCGGGGGGGGGGGGGGAAGGGGAAACCGGCAGGGAGCGACGGGGCACAGCCGAGGCTCCTCCCTCCTCCCCCCCCCGCCTCCGGTGTCCCTCCTCCCTCCGTGTCCTCCTCCAGCCCCCCCGTCCCCGTCCCCGTCACTCACGCTGAGCGGGCGGCAGGCAGATGTAGGCGCGGAAGAAGGGGCTGGCGCGCGCCCCGGCCTTGATGCGCGCCGCCAGGGGGCGGCTCAGCTGGCGCGCGCCCAGCGTCAGCAGCTTGGCCAGCGGGAACGCGCCCGCCACCATCCCCCCGACCCCGGCCGGCGGCGCGCCGCCGTGACCTCACCGCCGCGCGACCCGAGGGCGGGAAGGGGCGGGGAGAAGCAAAGGAAGGCGGGGGCTGGATGGGCGTGTCCTCCCGCCCTCGGCTCCGCCCCTTCAGTCTCCCGCCGCTGGGACACGCCCCCCTCCCGCCGCTGGGACACGCCCCCCTCCATAGGCTGGCCGGCTTCCACTACGTGCCAAGAGGGGTCGGGGCACCCGTGGGTGAGGCTGGACCCCCCCCACCCTGGCGCTGACAGTGGGGCACCCATCGGTAAAGCTGGTGCCCTACCGGGGTGACCGTGGACCTCCACGAGTCAGTCTGGAGTACCCGTGGGTGATGCTGGAGACCCCTGGGTGACACTGGAACAGCCGTGGGGGACACTGAAGACACCCCCCCCGGGTGGCACTGGAGCACTCGTGGGTGATGCTGAACCCCCCGGGTGATGCTGGAACCCCCTGGATGAGACTGAATCTCCCTGCATGACACCAGAGCCCACCCCAGTGACACTGGACCCCCCTGGGTGACCCTGAAGTCCCCGTGGGTGACACTGGACCCCCTTAGGTGATGCTGGAGTACCTGTGGGTGATGCTGGACCACACTGGGTGACACTGAAGTCCCCGTGGATGACACTGGAGCACCCGTGGTTGATGCTGGACCCCCTTGGGTGACACTGGAGTACCCGTGGGTGATGCTGGACCCCACGGGGTGACCCTGAAGTCCACGTGGGTGACACTGGACCCCCTTAGGTGACACTGGAGCACCCGTGGGTGATGCTGGACCCCCTTGGGTGACACTGGGGCACCCGTGGGTGATGCTGGACCCCACGGGGTGACCCTGAAGTCCACGTGGGTGACACTGGACCCCCTTAGGTGACACTGGAGTACCCGTGGGTGATGCTGGACCCCACTGGGTGACCCTGAAGTCCCCGTGGGTGACACTGGAGTACCCGTGGGTGATGCTGGACCCCACTGGGTGAAAATGGGGCACCCATGGGTGACACTGGACCCCCTTAGGTGATGCTGGAGTACCTGTGGGTGATGCTGGACCACACTGGGTGACACTGAAGTCCCCGTGGATGACACTGGGGCACCCGTGGGTGACGCTGGACTCCCTTGGGTGACACTGGAGTACCCGTGGGTGATGCTGGACCCCACTGGGTGACCCTGAAGTCCCCGTGGGTGACACTGGAGTACCCGTGGGTGATGCTGGACCCCACTGGGTGAAAATGGGGCACCCATGGGTGACACTGGACCCCCTTAGGTGATGCTGGAGTACCTGTGGGTGATGCTGGACCACACTGGGTGACACTGAAGTCCCCGTGGATGACACTGGGGCACCCGTGGGTGACGCTGGACTCCCTTGGGTGACACTGGAGTACCCGTGGGTGATGCTGGACCCCACTGGGTGACCCTGAAGTCCCCGTGGGTGACACTGGAGTACCCGTGGGTGATGCTGGACCCCACTGGGTGAAAATGGGGCACCCATGGGTGACACTGGACCCCCTTAGGTGATGCTGGAGTACCTGTGGGTGATGCTGGACCACACTGGGTGACACTGAAGTCCCCGTGGATGACACTGGGGCACCCGTGGGTGACGCTGGACTCCCTTGGGTGACACTGGAGTACCCGTGGGTGATGCTGGACCCCACTGGCTGACCCTGAAGTCCCCGTGGGTGACACTGGAGTACCCGTGGGTGATGCTGGACCCCACTGGGTGAAAATGGGGCACCCATGGGTGACACTGGACCCCCTTAGGTGATGCTGGAGTACCTGTGGGTGATGCTGGACCACACTGGGTGACACTGAAGTCCCCGTGGATGACACTGGGGCACCCGTGGGTGACGCTGGACTCCCTTGGGTGACACTGGAGTACCCGTGGGTGATGCTGGACCCCACTGGCTGACCCTGAAGTCCCCGTGGGTGACGCTGGACCCCCTTAGGTGATGCTGGAGTACCTGTGGGTGATGCTGGACCCCACTGGGTGACACTGGACCCCCTTGGGTGACACTGGGGCACCCGTGGGTGATGCTGGAGCCCCTTGTGTGACACTGGAGTACCCGTGGGTGATGCTGGAACCCACTGGCTGACCCTGAAGTCCCCGTGGGTGACACTGGGGCACCTGTGGGTGATGCTGGACCCCACTGGCTGACCCTGAAGTCCCCGTGGGTGACACTGGGGCGCCCGTGGGTGATGCTGGACCCCCTTGGGTGACCCTGGACCCCCTCCGCGGATGACCCTGGAGCCCCGGGATGCGTGGGGCAGCCTCCCGGCTACCCCCACCCGAGACGTGGGCCATGTTCCACACTACCACCAGGTCACGTTGCTCCGACTCGAGTCCCCACCCGGGTGCCCCCCCCCCCTCGTGCCCCCGCCCCTCCCGGGGGCGGTGCCGCCGGAGCCGGTGCCGGTGCCCCGAGGGCGGTGGAACCCCGCGCCGAGCCGGTACCGGGGTGTCGGGGGGGGGTGTCGGGGGGGTCCAAGGGGGCCGGGGGGCACCAGAAGGGCCCACGGGGGCGTCGGGGTGTAGCGGACGGGACATGGAAGCAGCGAGGGGACACGCGTGGGGAGACCCGGGATGCCGTGGGGGGGGGAAGAGGCACCGGCATCACCCGGGGGGGGTCGAGAGGGGTGTCGGGGTGAAGCGAAGGGGACATGGGGGGACTTTGAGGGGCAACAGGGAACACGCGTGGGGGACCCGGGACACTGGAGGGGGGCAAAGGGGTACCGGGAGGAGGGACGAGGGATGCTGGAGGGGGGGACAAGGGACACCGGAGTGGCACCGGCAGGAGCCGGCATCACCGGGGGGGGGGGGGCGGGGGGCAGCCGCTGCCCACCTCCCACGATGGCTGCCCCGCCCTGCGTTCCCCACGCGTGTCCGCGGACCTGGGGGGGGGTGTCACGGGGAGGGAGTCGGTGCCAAATGGGGGGGGTGTCGATGTGGGGGGTGTCCCAGTCCTGTCCCCCTCCCCAGAAAGACCCAGGCGTCCGGGCACCACCTGCAGCTCCCTGGTAAGGAGCACGTCAAAGTGGGGGGGGCGGCACCCATAACGGGGGGGGGAACGACACGACACCAACACCCCCATCCCTCCCGGTGCCCTCCCCCAGCACACACCCCTCAGGAGCTGCTGTCGCCGTCATGGGCCACTGGGCAGTGGCCCCACCTCTGCTCAGCCGGGTCCTGCGTGGGGCAGAGGTGAGACCCCAGGACCCCCCAGTGTCACCCCCGGGGTCCCCCCACACCCTGGGACTCCCCCGCTGCTACTGCTGGGACCCCCCCAGGACCTTCCCATTGCCTCATTGGGACCCCCACCCCAGCAGGACCCCCCCCCCAGCTGCCACCTCCAGGACGTCCTCCCCAGGACCATGGTGTCCCATGGTGGTGTCCCTATCCTGGTTACCCATGGTGGTGACCCCAGTCGTGGTGGCCCCATGGTGGTGTCCATGTGGTGGTAGCCCCACAATGTTGGCCCCAGTCATGGTGGCCCCACCATGGTGGCCCCGTGGTGGTGGCCCCGTGGTGGTCGCTCCAGTGCGGTGACCCTGGTGGTGGTGTCCTCATGGTGGCCCCCCCACCCACGGTGGCCCCATGGTGGGCCCTTGCAGGAGGAGCGCTCAGCCCAGGCGACGCTGGCTGCCTGGCGTGAGTACCGGCATGCTTGTGAGCTGCGCCTGCGCCTCGACCCCCCGGCACCTGGTGAGTGGGGATGGGGTAGGGAAACCAGGGGGACGCTGGGGACACCCTGACCCCCCCTGCACCCCTCCCCAGGACCCGTCTGCAACCGCAGCTTTGACATGTACGCCTGCTGGGGGGACGCGGCTCCCAACAGCACCATCACCGTCCCCTGCCCGTGGTACCTGCCCTGGCACCACCGAGGTAATGGCCGGGGGGTGGCACTTGCCCTGGGGGGTCCTGTGGGTGCCCCTGGGTGCCACGGAGTGATGGGACGAGGTGCTCAGTGCAGGGTGGGGTGGTGGCTCGGCGCTGCGGACCTGACGGGCGGTGGGTGACAGACGAGACGGGGTGGCCCTGGCGGGACCATTCGCAGTGCGAGGACCCGGCGCAGGAGCAGCTGCTGCAGGTGGGAACCCGGGTGCTGCGCCGTGGCACGCTGCAGGCTGCGGTGCCGGGGGGGGTGCCATGCTGGGAGATGCCATGCTGGGATGTGTCATGCTGCCATGCTGTGCTGTGCTGTGCCGTGCCATGTGCCGTGCCGTGCACCATGCTGCTCTGCTGTGCCATGATGTGCCATGCTGTGCCCCGTGCCGTGCTGTGCCATACACCATGCCGTGCACCGTGCTGCTCTGCCGTACATCGTGCCGTGCTGTGCCGTGCCATGCTGTGCCCCGTGCCGTGCTGTGCCATACACCATGCCGTGCACCGTGCCGCTCTGCTGTGCATCATGCCGTGCTGTGCCGTGCCATGCTGTGCCCCGTGCCGTGCTGTGCCATACACCATGCCGTGCACCGTGCCGCTCTGCTGTGCATCGTGCCGTGCTGTGCCGTGCCATGCTGTGTCCCATGCCATGCTGTGCCGCACTGTGCACTGTGCCACGCCGTGCCGTGCCCCACGCTGTGCCCCATGCTGTGCCATGTGCCATGCCCTGTGCCATGCCACACTGTGTTGTGCACCATGCCATGCCGTGCTGCACTGTGCTGTGTTGTGCACCATGCCATGCCCCGTGCAGTTCCTTGTGCCATGCTGCGCTGCGCTGTGCCCCATGCTGTGCTGTACCCTGTGCCGTGCCCTGTGTTGTGCCGTGCCCCTTGTCCCATGCTGTGCTGGGCCATGGGCCGGGGGCTGCACTGCGCCAGGCTGACATGTGCTGTACCCCATGTCGTGCCGTGGCATGCACCGTCGGGCTGCACTGCAGCGTGTGCCGTGCGAGGAGCTGCTGGGCTGCACCGTGTTGCGCTGCTGTGACACGCACTGGGCTGCGCTGTGCCATGCCATGTTGCACTGTGGCATGCTGTGCCATGCATTTTGCTGTGCCTGTTGCACCGTGCCATGCCTCTTTGCACCATGCTGTGTGGCACCGTGCCATGCCACACCACACACTGTGATGCGTTTTGCTGTGTTGTACCACGCCGTGCCACGATAACGCACCGTGCTGCACCGTGCCATGCCATGTTGCACCATACCATGTTGTGTTTCACCATGCCATGCTGTGACATTCACCATGCCACACCATGCCCTGTTCCACCTCCTGGTGCCGTGCCACATCCCTGTCCCTGGTGACTGTTGTCCCTGTCCCCGTAGCGGCAGGCCTGGCTGCTGGAGCAGTTCCGTCTCCTCTACACCGTGGGATACTCCCTCTCCCTCATCGCCCTCCTCCTGGCACTGCTGCTGCTTCTGCTCTTCAGGTACCTGCACCGGGGCACCCTTGGGTGCTAGGGGGGCACCCATGGGTGCTGCCACCCACTGCCCCTCGTCCCCGCAGGCGCCTGCGTTGCACCCGCAACTTCATCCACGCCAACCTCTTCCTGTCCTTCGTGCTGCGGGCGGGCGCCATCCTGACACGGGATGCGCTGCTCCAACGCCGACTGCGCCCCGGTCCCGGGCACCCCCTGCAGCTGCTGGGCCAGCAGGTGGGCACCCATGGGGGATGGGGGGCACTCATGGCAGGGGGTATCCACGGGTGGGGCACCTACGGAGGTGGCACCCACCAGGGAGTACCCATGGAGGGGAACACCCATGGTGGGGGTACCCAAGGGTGGGGGGCACCCATGGGTGGGGCATGGTGGGCTGCACTCGGATGGGGCACCCAAGGGTGGGGGCTGTTCCCATCATGGTGCTGGTGCCACCACGATGTTGGTGCCACCACGATGCTGGTGCCACCATGATGCTGGTGCCACCACAGTGTTGGTGCCACCACAATGCTGGTGCCACCACGATATTGGTGCCACCACGATGCTGGTGCCACCACGATGCTGGTCTAACATGATGCTGGTGCCACCCTGATGCTGGTCCCTCCCCGATGCTGGTGTCCCCGTGGCGGTGTGGGTGTCCCTCCAGCAGGCAGTGACAGGGTGCCGGCTGGCCCAGGCTCTCACCCAGTACTGTGTGGGGGCTAACTACGGGTGGCTGCTGGCCGAAGGACTCTTCCTCCACAAGCTCCTGGTGCTGGCAGCCTTCTCCGGCGAGCGCTGCCTCCCTGCCTTCCTCCTCCTTGGCTGGGGTGAGCCCATCCCCATGTCCCCCCTGTGTCCCCATGTGCCTCCGCATCCCCTCCCCAACCTTGTCCCCATGCCTCCAGGAGGTCCCGTGCTCTTCGTGGTACCATGGGTGGTGATGAGGTACCTCTATGAGAATGAGGGGTGAGGCTGTTGGACAACCCCCCCTCCCCATTTTGTCACACCCTGGGGACACTCTGATGTCCCCAACAGGGGACCCAGGCATCTGGCTGAGTGCCCCCCCCCAAACTCTGGCAGGTGCTGGGAGAGGAACGAGAAGGCAGCAGTATGGTGGATAATCCGCTGTCCCATCCTGATGGCTGTGGTGGTGGGTGACACAGCGTGGGGGTGGCCATCCTGGGGCAGTGTCCCCACTGCAGGGGGTGTCAGTGTCAGTGTCTCCATCCCCAGGTGAACTTCGTGGTGTTTGTGCGCATCGTCCGCATCTTGGTGGCCAAAGTCCGGGCGCATCAGGTGTCCCGCGGGGACACCAGGGTCAGGTGGGTACATGGGGACCTTGGTGTGCGTGTGGGACATGGGGGGATGTCCCCCAGCATGGGGACACTGGGGATGGGCATGGGGATGCCAGTGACACTGGGACACTGGGGTGTGTGTGGGGACACGCACTGCATACCCCATCCCTGTCCCCATCTTGTCCCCATGCTGGCCGTGCAACGTCCTTGTGCCCATCCCGGCTCTGTGCACGTCCCCACGTGTGCTCCATCCCTGCAATGTCCCCAAGCACGTCCCTGAGTGTGTCCCCACCCCTGTCATGTCCCCAAGTGTGTCCGCATGCCTGTCATGTCCCCAACCATGTCCCCATTCCTGTGACATCCCCAAGTGTGTCCCTATGCATGTGTCCATCCCTGTAATGCCACCAAACGTGTCCCTGAGGGTGTCCCCATCACTTCCCGAGGGGGTCCCCGGGGGGTGTCCCTGTCCCCAGGGCTGTCCCCAAGGGTGTCCCCATCCCTCTCCGGGGGGTGTCCCTGTCCCCAGGGCTGTCCCTGAGGGGGTCCCCGCGGGGTGTCCCTGTCCCCAGGGGTGTCCCCAAGTGTGTTCCTGGCTGTCCCCGAGTGTGTGTGCCCCCCCCCCCAGGCTGGCCAGGTCGACACTGACACTGATCCCGCTGCTGGGGGTGCATGAGGTGGCCTTCGCCCTGGTGGGAGAGGGGCAGGGGGGTGGCACTCTGCGCCTGGTGCGGCTTTGCCTGCAGCTACTGCTCTCCTCCTCCCAGGTGCGGGGGGGAGGAACCGGGGGGGGGGGAGCACGGGCATGGGGGAGTGTGCAATGGGGGCTACAATGGGGAGGTGCAATGGAGGAGGCTTGAGGGGGGCAACGGAAGGGGCAATGGGATAGAGGCTGCAATGGGCTTGTGCAATGGGGGGGGTCATGGCGGGGGTACAGTGGGGGTGTGCAATTGGGGGGCTGCAATGTGGTGGGGGGTGCAATGAGGGGGCTAAAATAGGAGGCTGTATGGGGGAGTGCAATGGGGGGGCTGTAATGGGCAGAGGGGCTGCAGGAGGTGGGGGCTGCAATGGGGTGCAGGGGATGAGTGCTCGGGGGGGAGGGTGCTCAGGTGCAGGGGGTGCACATACGTGTGCGTGTGACCGTGTGCACCCACCTGTTTGGGTGCACCCCCACCGCGGGGTGCCCCCCCCCGTCCCCCGTCCCCAGGGCCTCATTGTCAGCATCCTCTACTGCTTCGTCAACAAGGAGGTGCGTCAGGGCACGTCGTGACACGGAGTGGGGGGGGGGGGGAAGGGGGCATGTCGTGACGTAGTGTGACACGTCGCGACATGTCCTGGTGCCCGCAGGTGCAGGCGGAGGTGCGACGTGGGTGGCAGCGGTGCCGCTTGGGTGCCCCATGCCCATCCGGCCCCCCCCGAGCCCCCTCCCGTGGCACCCGCCGCTACGTGGCAGTGGGGGGGCAGCACCCAGCACCCCCCCATCCCGGGGGGCACCTGATTGCCGAGAGCTGCTGCTGAGGCGGGGCTGGCACCTTTGGGTGCTGGTGGGGGGGGATCCCAAGACCTTGGGGTGCTGAGGGGGTGTCTCAAAAGCCTTTGGGTGCTGGGGGGGGGGTGTCCCTGTCACCTTTGGGTGCTGGTGGGGGGGGTCCCAAGACTTGGGAAGCTGAGGGGGTGTCCCAAAAGCCTTTGGGTGCTGGGAGGGAATCAGGGGAAGCTTGGGGGGGTCCCCCGACACGTTGGGGTGATGAGGGGGGTCCCCAATGCCTTGGGTGCTGGGGGGGGCGGGTCAGGGGGTCTTGGGGGGGTTCCTTGACACCTTGGGTTGCTGGGGGGTGTGTGTGTATCGTCGGGGCGTCCGAGCTGTGGGGACCCAGTCGTCCCCAGCTTTGTACCCTAAAGAAAAACGTGACACCCACCAGTGGCTTCTGTGAAATCTCTTGGAGGTGTCACTGGGGGGGCACTGGTGGCTGGGGTGGGTGGCACTGGGTGCTGCTGGGCTGTCACAGGTGACCAGCGCTGGGTGTCACTGGGGAGGGTCATTGATGGTGTCACTGCTAACTGGCGTGGGGGGGGTCATTGCCGCTGTCAGCAGGTGACCAGGGCTGTGTGGGAGTCACTGGGGGGGGAGTTGTGTCACTGGGTGATGGGATGGTGTCACTGGGAGACCGGGGTGGGGGGTGACTGGGGGCGGGGAGAGGAGATCCCCGTCGCCCCCAGACCCCCTCCACGCGTGGACTACTCCTCCCGGCACACCCGTCGCTCAAGGGCGGGGTTACCGGGCAGCACGGCGGCGGACTACAACTCCCAGCATCCCCCCAGCGGCGCATGCGCGGAGGCTTCGCGCCCTCGCCACTGGCGGACTACAACTCCCAGTGCCCCCCTCGCGGCGCATGCGCGGAGAGCGGTGGGTGAGCGCATGCGCGGGACACCCCGGAAGCGGCGCGGAGAAGGCGGAGCGGCCGCGCCCGGCACCTGCCCGGTGAGCGGGGGAGGGGCGGCGGCACCGGGCGGGGCCCGGGCCACGGACGGCGGGGGGGTGGGGGGGCGGGCGTGGGCGTGGGCGGGCGGTGCCCCGGGGCGTGGCGGCGCCCTGCGGGCCGGTGGCGGAGTCCCGGGCTCGTGCTCGGTAACGAGCGCTGGGCCGCCGGGCCGGGGCCCGGTGAGGGGCTGTCACAGCGGGGGACCGGCGTCTCCCACTCGTGACACAGCCGGGGAGGGGGGGGGCACGGGGCCGTGCCCGCAGCACACCGGGGGTCAGGCGTGTCCCACCCGTGACATACCGTGTTGGGGACACCCCCCCCCCCCCCCGGTCCGCGCCCGTGCGACACCGGGGCCGCGCGTGCCCCTGGCTTCTGCCCTCAGGGACGGGGCTGCCCTCGTCTGGCGCGAGACCGAGGGCGCGCCCCTGTGTCGCGCGCGGGGACACGCGTGTCCCCGCGTCGTGCGAGTGGGGGGGTGGAGGGAGCGGCCGTGTCTCCGTGTCACACCTGGGGCGAGGACAGGCCCGGCCTCGCGTCACCCACGAGGGTCATCGGCTCCCCTCCCCCCGCAGGTGTGTGGGGGGCGCGCGGGACGCACCCCCCCCCCCCCGGGCCCACGCGGGACCATGTCCGCGCCCCTCCCGTCCCCGCGGCCCAAGGGAGGGCGGGGACATCCGACCACGCCCCCCACTCCTCGCCGGCCACGCCCCATCGCCGGCCACGCCCCCGGCGCAGCGCGCTGCCGCCGTCCATATATGGGCATGGCCCGAACGCGGCTCCCTGATTGGCCGCCACCTCGCGCGCAGGGCCTGTCAACAAACGGCTGCAGCCGCCGGTCGTTAAAAGGGTGGGGGCGGACGAGCCCCACCTCCTCGGGTGCCGCGGCCGCTTTAAAGGCCGGGCCCGCCCCCCTGCGGACCGCGCCGGGACGGAGCCGGTGAGGGGGCGGGGCCTTCCGGGCAGGGTGCGCGAGACCTGTGAGTATGCAAACGGGGCGGGACGTGGGGGGTGAGTGGCGAGGGGAGGAGCCATGGGCGGGGCACAGCCCGGGCACCGCCCCCAGGGCCCACCCCAGTGATCCCAGTACGACCTAGTAACGGTACTGGGATCGGCCCAGGAATGGCTCCGTTAACCCCCCCCTCAGCTCCATGTTTGTCCTGCCAGCCCCATAGTGTCCCCAAAAGCCCCATACCGGCCCCATACCAGCCCCACCAGCCCCCTACTGGGCCTGCCAGCCCCATACTATCGGCAAAAGCCCCATACTGGCCCCATACTGGCCCCACCAGCCCCATACTGGCCCCCAAAGCTCCATACTGGCCATATACTGGCCCCCACCAACCCCATACTGGGCCTGCCAGCCCCATACTATCTGCAAAAGCCCCATACTGGCCCCGTACTGGCCCCACCAGCCCCATACTGGCCCCCAAAGCCCCATACTGGCCATATACTGGCCCCCACCAACCCCATACTGGGACTGCCAGCCCCCCATACTGGCCCCCAAATCCCCATACTGGCCCCATACTATCCCCACCAGCCCCATACTGGCCCCACCAGCCCCATACTGGGCCTGCCAGCCCCATGTTGTCCTCACCATCCCCACCCCATCCCTGCCAGCCCCATTAACACCCCTTTCTCTTGTGGCAGGCTTGGGCACGGGCGCTGGCACCCCACGACGTCGGCAACGTCGGCATCGTCGGCAGTGCCATGCTGCCCTGATGGAGCCCAACGCCTTCCCCCAGCTGCAGCTCTGGTGCCCGCGGCCCTTCGGCACTTACTCCCAGAACAAACCATGCCCTGGCCCTGGCTCCACCAAGAAACCTTTCTCCTGCCGTCCCACCGAGGAGCCTGCTGGAGCCCAGGCCCCCTCCGAAAACACGCCACCGGCTCCTGCCGATGCTGCCCCGGCTGCTCCAGCATCGGCAGAGGAAGGACGGGTGCTGCTGGACACGTGGTATGTCATCAAACCGGGGAACACCAAGGAGAAGGTGGCTTTCTTTGTGGCACACCAGTGCGGTGGTGGCAGCGGTGGTGGTGGCAGCGGCGGCCGCGCCAGCACCATGAAGGTAAAAGGCAACTGGGGCAGCGATAGCTCCAAAGCCAAGCGGCGCCGGCGCTGCCATGACCCCACTAAGAGCAAGCCAAGCCCAGCATGGGCTACTGGCAGCAAGGACGCAGCTTGCCAGTGTCCCAGTGAACCTTCCGCTGCTGCCAGTGAAGGCCCCGACTTGCTGTCAGTGGCGGAGATGGTGGCGTTGGTGGAGCAGAGGACGGCGCTGGCGTTGCAGAGCTTCCCCCGGCCCTGCGGCGCTCCTGCTGCCCCAGTTGTCTTCATGGAGGCAGCCAGCGGTGAAACCAAAGCACCGAGTGGCTCCGATTGCAGCCGGGTGGCAGAAGCTGTTGCCCATTTTGAGTCACGGCAGCGGGAGCACGGTGGCACCCGACCCAATGGGTTGTGCCGCCCAGGTGCTGAATGTGCTGCAGCAGCGGCAGCATCATCGACACCGGGTCCCGGTGAGGTGCGCATCGCCTTCCGCATCTCCAGCGGCCGTGAGCCCCGTGCTGGAGCTGCTGCAGCCGAGTCGGGTGCTGGCGGGCGTCCCAATTGTGTTTTTATGAGCTGTGGGACGGCGAGCGGTGGTGGTAATGCCAGTGGTCGCGCCAAGGACAAGATCACCTGTGACCTTTACCAGCTGATCAGCCCATCCCGTGATGTGCTGCCCAACAATGTGGAGTTCCTCCTGGCCACTGCTGGTCCCAAGGGGGATGGGGACGGCCCTGACATGGACATAGGGTGCAGCGAGGGGTCGGCGACTGCTGTCAAGCCAGAGATGGGTGAAGGAACTGGTGAGGGTGCGTCGGCGTCGGCGCGGGATTGCGCCTCCGGCTTCCACGTGGACGTGGTGGTGACGGGGGTGGTGGACCAATGCGTCTTCTTTGGCAAGGACAGTGCCAAGAAGATGAAGGAGGAGACAGTGCGGCTGCCGGCGCCGGCGCAGGAGGACCCACCGCCGGGGCAGCTCTTCCTCCTGCCCGTCCCTGAGGAGACACCGGCAGTGGAGGACACGGAGGCCAGCGAGGAGCCATCAGCTGTCCCCGACCCCTCGCTTTGCCGATTGTACCGTCACGTCTCCCACGACTTTTTGGAGATCCGCTTCAAGATCCAGCGGCTGCTGGAGCCCCGGCAGTACATGCTTCTGCTGCCAGACCATGTCATGGTGAAGATCTTCAGCTACCTGCCTACTCAAGCGCTGGCCGCCCTCAAGTGCTCCTGTCACTACTTCAAGTCCATCATCGAGACCTTCGGGGTGCAGGCCACCGATTCCCGCTGGAACCGCGACCCCCTCTACCGCGACGACCCCTGCAAGCAGTGCAAGAAGCATTATGAGAAGGGGGACGTGTCCCTGTGCCGATGGCATCCCAAGCCCTACCACCACGACCTGCCTTACGGCCGATCCTACTGGATGTGCTGCCGGAGACCCGATAAAGAAGCGCCCGGTTGCAGGGTGGGCTTGCACGATAACAACTGGGTACACCCAGCCACCCGGCGCGATGACGGCAGGTGAAGGGACAAGCGCCGGCAGGGACGGTGGTGGTGGATGTGAGGACATAGAGGGGGGTGTTTGGCCGTGGCGGTTGCTGGAAAGGGCGAAGGAGAAGGTGGAAAAAAAAAAAAAATCATCAAACCCCAAGACTTGAAGGAAAAAAAGAAAAAAAAAGGCACCAAGCGAAGGGGGTGGAGAGAGAGGGGGTGGTAGCAACGGGGGCAGGGGGTGGCCCCACAGAGGGTGATGGGTACATGGAGGGTGATGGGTCCACGGAGGGTGATGTCTTTGGGGAAGGTCGTGACCACGTGGAGGGTGCTGGCCCCACAGTGATGACGTGACGCCAGGTGGGCTGATGTCCCCCTGGAGGGCGAAAGCCCTGTGGCCGTGACCCCAGCTGCGCTGATGGCCCCAAGGAGGGTGGTGGCCCTGTGGAGGGTGATGGCCCCGTGGAAGATGACGTCATCCCCATGGAGGGTGACGTCCCCATCCCGGGTGACCTGCCGGTACAGGGCGACATCCACATTCGCGGTGACGTCCCCATCCAGGGTCACGTCTCTGGGCTGGTGTCCTGGTCCGAGGTGAACATCCCCACCTGGAGTGATGCCCCCACCCCAGGTGACATCTGTCGTGACATCACACGTTGAGAGTGACGTGTCAAGCATGGCCCCGCCCCCGACGCCGCGGCCCCGCCTCCCGGGGCGGTCTGCCCAGCGGGGTCTGCGCGCGCGCGCACGTGTGCCCAGGGCCACCGCGCATGCGCCTTCGCTCTCACCCCAGAGCCCGCCGTTCGGGGAGAGGGCTGGGCCTAGCGCGTGAGCCCTGCCCCGCGCCCTATCAGCGGCGTCCCCGTCGCCTGGCTACCCTCCACGGCACCGCCCGCATGGAGGCCACGCCCCTCACGGAGGAGGCCACGCCCCCGCGCCATGCGGAAGGGCCCCGGTGGCTCCCGCCGGGCCCGGGCCGCGGGTTCGGGGCCCGGGCCCGGCCCGGTGGCGGTGCCGGTTCCGCTGCCGGGACCCGGGCTCTGCCCGCGGTCGCGCCGCTGTCCCCGACCGTTGCTGCCGCTCCTGGCGCTGGCGGCTGCTGCTGCCGCCGCCCTCCTCTACGTCGCATGGCCCGCCGGGGAACGGGGCACTGGCCCGGTGAGCGGGGGGGAGGGGAGGTCCCGGTGGGTCTCGGGGAGGGGGGGCGTCCCGGGGAGGGGATGCCCAGCATTTCCACGCTATTCCCGGGAGCCCCCAGACCCCATGGAGACCCCCCCGACCTCCCCCGGGGCCCCCAGCCCCTCTGAGGACAGCCCCCCCCCCCCCGCCCCAATCCCCTGGGGTCCCCCAGACTCGGTCGCGGTGGCGCCCAATGGGTCCCGGGGCACCCAGACCTCCCCCCCAGGGCCCTCACCCTCCTCCGAGCCCCCCAGGGCACCCTAGAGCCCATCATGGGGCCGCGCAATGCATCCATGGGCCCCTCAGACCCTTCCAGGGACCCCCAGCATCCCCAAGGACTTACGGAGCCCTCCCCAGGGTCCCTCAGACCCCCGGGGGGGCTCCCCGTCCCCCCTCAGGGCCCCCAGACATCCCACAGGGTCCTCAGCCCCCTCCCTGACCCCCCCCCAGGCCCCATCATGGGGGCACCCAGTGCATCTATGGGTACCCCAGACCCCTCCAGGGGCACCCAGACACCCCCCCTGGAGCCCCACAACATCCCCCAGGTCCTCCCCCACTCAGGGTACCAAACTTCCTAAGGCCCCCCCAGACCCCATCATGAGGGGCCCCTAGACCACTCCAGGGACCCCCAACACCCCCGCGGGACCCCAACACCCTCTCCACCCCCCCTCCCCCAAACACTGACACAGCCACCCCCAGGCCCCCCCTGGTCCCCCCTCGGAGCAGGCTCTACGGGCGCTACTGGGGCAGCTGGATCCCACCCGCCTGCGGGACACCTTCCTGCGGCCCCTCCTGCGAGAACGGGTGCCAGGGGGGCCTGGGAGCCGTGCTGCCCGCCAGGTAAGACCCGCCCCCCACCACTGCACCCCCCCTGCGATGCTGCCATGCCTCTCACCAGTGTACCTGTCCCTGCAGCACATCATGGTGTGCTTGGGTGCCCTGGGGGCTGCCTGGCACCTGGAGCTTGACGCCTTCGAAGCGGTGACTCCCCGGGGACCAGTGACCTTCACCAACGTGGTGGCCACGGTCGCCCCCGCCGCCCCCCGCCGCCTGGTCCTTGCCTGTCACTACGACACAAAGATCTTGCCCCCTGGTCCCGGCCAGCAACTCTTTTTGGGGGCCACCGATTCGGCCGTGCCCTGCGCCATCCTCTTGGAGCTGGCAGCTGCCCTTGACCGGCCCCTGCGGCGTGCCAAGGACAGGGTGGGTGACGGGTGGTCCAAAGGCCTGGACTGCCCCCCCCAACCCCGGATGCCTGGGCCCCCCCCAGACATCTGGGTCCCTCCTGACCCCCCCCTCCAGAGGACACCCAGGTCCATCCTGTGACTCCCCAGGATACCTGGGTCCCTCCTGACCCCCCCCCCACCCAGGACACCTGGGTTCCCCCCCCACATGCCTGGGTCCCCCACCCTGCTGGACGCCCGGGTCCCAGCAGGGCGCAGAAGTGACGCTGCAGCTGCTGTTCCTTGATGGGGAAGAAGCTTTCGGGGACTGGAGCGTCACTGACTCCCTCTACGGTGCCCGGCACCTGGCGGCACGTATGGCTGCCACCCCCCACGGGCCACACGGCACCCAGATCACCACCATGGTGAGTGGCATCAAGCCCCACGGCGGTTTGAGGGCGGTCCGGTGGCACCTGAGGGTGGTGGCACCGTGCTGGGGTGGTCTGTTGGCTGTGACCCAGCTGGGATGGTCCCATGGCATCCAAGGATGATGGCCAAGGGTGGTGGGTTGATCCGAGGGCACTGGAGTGTGGTGACATGGCATTGGCCCAGCTGGGACGGTCCCTGCCACTGCCGTGACCCAACTGGGATGGTCTGGGGGTCCTCAAGGGTGGTGGCATGGCGTTGGCTCAGCTGGGACAGTCCCACGGCATCCGACCAGTGGCACTGTGGTGTCCCTGTGCTTGTGCTGGTGTCCCCATGGTCATGATGGTGTCCCCAGAGCCTGCTGGTGCTGCTGGACCTGCTGGGCGCCCGTCACCCTGCCATCCACAGCCACTTCCCCCGCACCCACCACTGGTTCCTGCGCCTCGTCGCCATCGGTGGGACTTAGGGATGGGGGCAGAGGGGTGGGGACAGGGTCAGGATGGGGATGGGGACAAGGGGGTGGGATGGGATAGGACATGGGGACACAGATGAGGACAGGGCACGGGTGGGACATGGGGATGGGGGACGAGGTGGGACACAGGGTTGGGACAGGGATAGAAACAGGGACGGGATGTGGACAAGGGGCTATGATGGGGACAGAGAGGAGGAGGCTGGGGGTATCACAGGAGGTTCTGCCCCACCATGTTCTCCCCGTGTCCCCGGTGCAGAGCAGCGCCTGCAGCGGCTGGGGCTGCTGCACGTCCTCCCCCAGGACCAGCCCTTCTTCCGTCTCAGCCCGGCCCCAGGACCTGTCGAGGATGACCATGTCCCCTTCCTCCAGCGAGGTGACGTCCCCACCTCTCCCCTGTCCCCTGGGGCGCATTGTCCTCCTGTGGCCCGGGGTGCACCATCCCCGTGTCCCCATGCTGCGTGGCCAGGGCAAGAAGCAGGGTGGGCAGCTGGGGTCCCGTGGGCTGATGCCCCAGGGGACGTGCCCTCCCACTGTGTCCCACCCGTGTCCCTGCAGGTGTCCCTGTGCTGCACCTTATCCCCACGCCCTTCCCACGTGTATGGCACACGCTTGAGGACACCGAGGACAACCTGCACCCCCCCACCATGGAAGCCCTGTGCAAGATCCTGGTTGCCTTCGTGGCCGAGTTCCTGCAGTTCTGAGCCCCGCCGTTACCCGTCACTCCCAGCCCGCACCCGTTGGGGACTCTGGGCTGTGCTGGGAGCCATCAGTAAAGTGCTTGGTGACCAGTGCTGCGTCCTGTGCCATCACCTGCCATGGGGACAGCTGTGGGGCCAGGGACACGTGATGGATGGGGACATACGGAGACACATAATCGAGAGCCCAAGGGAGCACTATTAGGATGATGGGGGGGGTCCTAGGGAGGTGTATTCAGGTCCTTAGGGACCCCCCAGGAACACTACTCAGGCCACAGGGGAATCAACTGTAGCAGTGCCTGGGGCCCTCTGGGGAGCTGGGGGGAGCAGTTGGGGCCCTTGGCCTCCACTGCCCCTGCCCCAGAGGAGCCCAAGATCCTAATTGGTCCAAAAAAGAAAAAAAAAAAAAAAAGAACAACAACAAAAAAACAACCCCCCATTTTATTGCTTGTACCGTACAAATATGAGGGCAGGTGAGAGCTGCCAGCTGGCTGCTGTGCCCGGGATGCCGGGCCACTGCCACCTTGTTGAGGGGGGTCTCATCCCCCCGCCCAGCTCCAGTATTTTTAAATTAATTCAACTGAATTCGGGCAACTAGGAACCAAGAAAGAAACAGCAAGTTTTCTCAGTTCCTCCCTGCGGGGAAGCGGTACCAGGCACCAAATTCCTACCTCCAAACTGTGGCCCTGGTGTCAGCTGTGCCAGGAGCCGCCGGGTGGCAAGTCCAGCTTGTCACTGGCCTGGCTTGTTGGTGCGGGCATTGTGGTAAAGGTGATGCTCCCCAGCCGCCGGGTCCCACCGGCGTTGTGCCATGCCGGCAGGGTCTGGAGCCAACAGCCCTGGTGACAGTGGCCTTCTCAGAAAGGCATCCACGGAGCATCTGTCGGGTGTGGATCAGTGGTGCATGCCAGAATAAACCCAGTCCCAACACTGGCAGCCAGGGCTGCCAAGCTGCTGGTGCAGTGGCAAAAAGCCATGTCCCTCTGCTACACCATCATCCACTGAGGATGCTGGAGGATGTGGCAGGTGTCACTGAGCCTGGCGTCACTGCAGCTCCTGGCTTTAAGGCACTGGAGAAGCCAAACTATTGCTTTTAGGATCACATTTTCCTTAGGGCCACACTGGCCGGCCGCAGGGTCGAGGCACTCCCCTCTGCCAAGGCGCCGATCCAGGGATACTGTTGGTTTTCGGTCACTGCAGGTTCAGTTCAAAGCAGAGGTGGGAGGATTTGAGGGGCTAAGACATGCACCCCACAGTCTCGGGGCGGGTCCTGCCCTATTGTTTCCCCCTCCTCCAGGCAGCCAGCATTGGATCCTGGCCATGGGGGGGAGTTTTCCCCTCCCTACTGCTGTCAAAATGGCTTCTCCCCATCCGGGAGCCATGGGTTTTACTTGGTGGAGGGCTGGCTGAGCTTCAGGGGGGGTCAAGGCCACAGTTGTGGGGAAATGGGGGTTGGTTTAAAAAGCTGCGAGCACTTCTAGGAGTTTAAAAAATAAAAATAATAATAAAAATCAAAGCAGTCCTAGGCTAGGGGCAGGAGGCACGGCTTGGTGCCAGTGGGAGCCATGGAGCAAGAGCACTTTGTAGGGGTATGGCTTCTGAAAGGTGCTGCGGCACAACGCTGGCGAGCCACAGCTTCCCGCCCCCCTTCTGCCAGGCACGGAAGAAAAATCCCCCCCGCCGTGAGTGAACCCCCAAACCCTCCTCCTCGGAGGCTGAATCCCACTGCTACCGGTTACTCCCGTATGCTGGCGGAGTAGGAGAACTGGGGGAAGTGCGTCCGCTGGTCATTCTCCAGGGAGCCCATGTTGTCATCTGCAAAGCCAGGGACAGAGAAGGGTTTGAGGGTGAGGGACAGGCTGATGAAGCCTCCCTGGTGTCTTCACAAGTTTCCCTGCTCCCTCCTGTGGCAGTGATGCCACCAAAGCTGCCCAAGACCTCTCCAAGGCAGCAAGAGGGACCCTGAGCTTTTATAGAGGTGTGACAGCTATGCCACCAGCCCCTCAGGTGACACCCACCACCATGATGGTGACAGGAAAACGAGGTTGCATGAGAGGAAGCTGTATAGGTGACAAAGGGGGTTCCCATTTCTTGGCAGCACTGGCACTCACAGCGATCCGGTGGGGTGATGGTGATGGATTGGGCGGTGAACTCATCATCGAAATACCGTGTGTCGATCTCAGACGTCACTTGGGGCTTGAATGGCGGGACCAGCTGATAGAGAACAGGAGAAATTTGCTCGCCAGCAGTGTGCCAAGTGCCTGCCTGCCCCTTCACCCCCTCAAAGTACTCCCTTCCCTTCCTACCTTCTTCTGAACCACGTCCTGCCAGTTGATGGGGGCGAAGAAGCGATGCTCCATCACCTCCTTGGCATCGCTGGGACCTCCGCCGAGCCTGCAGACACAGAGAGGCATGTCCAGAACTGCCAGCAGTGCTGCGGTTCCCCCCGTCCATCCCCAGTGGGCCCTCACCTCTGTTTGGGATCCTTCTTGAGCAGCCCAGCCAGCAAGGATTTGGCCTCAGGGCTGAGGGTACGAGGGAAGCGAATCTCCTCCATGAGGATCAGCTCAAAGAGACGTTCGTGGTCCTGGTTGTAGAAGGGGAGGCGACCGCACATCATCTCATACATGACGACGCCCAGACCCCACCAGTCCACGGCGCGGCCGTAATCGTTGTCCTCCAGAACCTACAGGAGGGAACACGGAGAGGATGGTGTCGATGAGGCCAAAGAACCAGGCAGCAACACAAGGAGGGAGAAGGGAAATCCATTCTAGATACAACCCCTCCTGCAACCCAAGTGTTTGGAAAAAGCCCCCGCTGAACCACTGCCATCTTGGACTTTGGGAATAGCCTCCACAGAAAAACCTCTTTGGCACAAGAGTTTCAAGGAAAGCCTGGCTGTGGGAATGCTTTAAGTACCTCCGGAGCCAGGTACTCGGGAGTGCCACAGAAAGTCTTCATGGTGGCTCCATCCGTGATGCCTTCCTTGCAGAGCCCAAAGTCAGTGATTTTGATGTGGCCATCTTTGTCCAGCATGAGGTTTTCCAGCTGAAAACAGACAGGTGGGAGAAAAGGTTTGGAGCTGAGCGAAGTTGGGAGCATGGGAGCGGGACGCTGCTCCCCAAAAGGCTCCATCGGATGGTTGGGGTCTCAATCCATCATTGCCACATGACGGGGATGAGGGTGACACCTCCCCACAGGGCCAGTTCATGCTCTCTTCTGCTGAACCCGAGCTCTCATCCTCCCTCCTGCAACAACGTGTGTGAAAACATCCCCAGCACCAGGTGGAGAGCAGTTCTTCGCCACCCACAATAAGCGAGAGTGGGGAAAGGGCTCGCATCAACTGAGTGCAATGCTCTGCCAGCTGAAACCTTTTGAGGCCCCTCAGGGTGATTTTTAGGAGAGCTGGGAGTGACTCCACACCCCCAAACACCAGCCCAGGAAGATGAAAATTGCCCTGGTGCTAAGATGGGGTGAAGGCACTGCTTATGGATGCTGCTGTCGCCAGGTTAGTACCTTAATGTCCCTGTACACCACGTCCCGGGAGTGCAGGTACTCCAGTGCAGAGACTATTTCTGCACCGTAGAAACGGGCTCGGTCTTCTGTGAAGACGCGTTCTCTTGAGAGGTGGAAAAACAGCTTAAGAAAAAAAAAAAAAGAACAGCTGATCAAAAAGTGCTTAAAAAAACCCACTGAAACTCACGTTAATCGCTCTCAGCACGCAGCTAATGCGGTCATATGTGTCCTAAGCTCCTCGCCTCGAGCGATCAAAATATTGACAGCCTTCACTCTGCCAGCACAGGCTGGGGGAAAAACGCTGCCGTGCATTGCCTGCAAGAGGGGCTGTGCCATTGGCTGTGTTCCCCCTTGCAAGGAAAGTGTGTTGGGTTGGAGAAACAAAGCTGGACACCAGCACAGGCTGGAAGATAACAGAGCCAGTGATAGCTGGAGGTGCTGTGGTTCCACAGCTCCCCAGGTGATGAGGAAGAGGGCTCTGGGGGCCCTGGACAGTTGTTTCATGCATGCAATGGCCTTGCTGCAATATCAAGCATGAGACAGGCGAGCGAAGAGCCAGGAAAGCTTGGGCAAGAGGAAAGCCACGTGCTCTACCTCCCAAAACATGTGCTGAGGGGAGACTGTGGAATAAATTATCCACCAATGAGATGAAAACAGCTATTTGACATGCAGACAAGATCCTTCCAAGCCCTGAGGAGAGCATTGGGTCTTAAGCTCCCACCTCTCCACCATTGGCATACTCCATGACAAAGCACAGCCGGTCGTTTGTCTGAAAGGCATATTTCAGCGCCTGCAAGAGGGGGAACAAAAGGTCTTAGAGAAGCTGTGGGGCTCCATGCTTCCAGAGAAGGTAGTAAGGGGAAGGGAACAGTTGTTCTGGGGTGTGCTGGGCATCCCAGCGTGCTGCCCCTTTGCTCCCTCACTACCACCAGCCGTACTTACAGTAAGGAAGGGGTGCCTGGTGTTCTGCAGTACCCGGCTCTCTGTAACAGTGTGTGCCACCTCATCCTGCAAAGGGAGGAGAAATTAAGTGCCATTTATCTCCCATTGTTTCTGAAAAATCAGAGATTTTTCATGGCTGCCAACTATTCCCAGAAAAAAACCCAGGGATGGGAGCTCCAAGTGCCAACCTCTGCCCCGCTTTTGTCCCCACGGGGCAAAGGGTTCATTGGCCAGATCGTCCGGAGGAGGACGTGGCTGCACTGCATCCCCTGAGAGAGGCAAGTGAGTGGATCCCACGATGTCACCCAACTGTGTGTTACAACACACACCTGGGGTTTTAAAATAAGGGTAATTCCTGGAATCCCCCAGCATTTAGAGCACAGCAGGAGCTGGCCATTGCTTGGCAGCTTTGGAGGTATGTTTTGAAAGCCCTCCCAACATTTGGGGGTTTGGACTACATGACCTTTAAAAGTCCCTTCCAACCCAAACTATTTTATGATTCTGTGATCCCCTAAGCCCTGCCAGCTCTCCTCACCCTCCACTGGGGTTTGGCACTTACTTTTGCAATGATGACCTCTTTCCGTAGGATCTTCATGGCGTAATAGCGGCCAGTGGCCTTTTCCCGCACCAAGATGACTTTGCCAAAAGTACCCTTTCCCAGGAGCTTCAGGTAATCAAAATCATTCATGGTCTGGGGAGAAACGGGGAGATGGAGGTGAGAATTTGCAGCGTGGGCAAGCGGGATCCGGGATGGGAAAGGGTCTTCTGAGCTATTTCACCCGCCATTATCCTGGTGACAGCAGACACCATGGGGATGAGGTTTATCCCATAAACCTCCCTCATCACTTGGCAGTCCCAATCCACCACAATCCTGCTTGCGGCAAGAGAAGGTGCTGCGCCAGGGGTGACTTACAGCCTTGGTGCGGGTTTTGCTGACAGCCACCTCCATCTCCTCAGCACCGGTGCTGTCATTAGGAGATCCGCACTTGTAATCCATTGTGTCCGTCTCTGGTTCCTGGTTCTTCAAGCTGTTTGCTACTGTCTGGATAGCTCGCATCCACTCCTCACTATGGAGAAAAAGGGGATTGGTGGCACAAGGAGGTGCTGAGGATCACCACGGGGGGCTGCGCCTGCCCCTCCAGCCTTTGCAGGCAGATGGGAATCACAGCTGAGAGATTTTGGGGCTCTCCTGCAGCTAGGATTAACACAATGTGCTATTTATCCCGGACTCCCAAAGGAAGGGGCCATCCCGCATGCCTACCGCTCTTCAGGAGAGTCCACATGGAAAGTCCTCTCAATGACTGTCGTCCACTGCAAGCATCGGATGACAAAGGTGTTGGGCCGAGGCCGCTCAGTCTTCATCAGCTGGCACTCTGTGTAAAAAAAGGGAAGAGGATGGTTTGGGATCAAATATCCTCAACCCAAAATCTTCCCTAACAGTATCGGTGATGAGGACACCCTGCCCAACACTGACTTGTAACCACCGACAGCCCTGAAGCCACATGTGCCAA
The DNA here is from genome assembly GCF_947461875.1 of Haliaeetus albicilla. NCBI lineage: Eukaryota > Metazoa > Chordata > Aves > Accipitriformes > Accipitridae > Haliaeetus > Haliaeetus albicilla. Next base: position 71,987,341 of record NC_091516.1, on the reverse strand, counting down.
CATACCTGCCACAGAGAAGTTATTCAGAGGCGGTAAGCTGTGGTCGGATGTCTCTGGCCGTTCCTTGTAGCCAATGAAGGAGCCATCACTTTTCAGCAGGAAATACCGGGGTCGCCACGTTTTGATGTATTCCCCTGCGAGAAAGAGGGGGGCGCAGGGGGTAGTGCAGGGGTTTTCAGGGAAGGACCCCTCATAGGGGGTCCCACTGCTGAGGTGAAAAATTAAATGGCAGAAAGACCCCTCATAGACAGAAAAATAAGTGGATATTTTTCTTCCGGCTGTTTTCTAGGAGCTGCTTCAGAGAAGCTCCTGCAAAAAGCAGCCAGCTGGTGTAATTTAGGAGAGGTGCGAGCAGCGGGTTAGCCTGAAACATGCTTGATCTGAGGTAACACAGCACAAAGCAGCTTCATGCTTCCCCTGGCAGCTCCAAAATTGACCGAAAGCAGACTCAGCAGCTCTGGATAAAGAAACAGCATCAGAGAGAGGCCCTGGCTTCCCTCTCTCCAGCTATATTTGCCCAGAAGGAGGAATCCATGAACCTGCTGGACACAAGGATCCAGCTGGGCTGCCAGTAGGAGAAAGGTGGCTGGAGGCAGATGGCTTTCATGCCTGGTCCCCTTGCAAACCGCCCTCAGCAAGGGAAGGAAAAATAAGAGCCACCATCAATGGGTCTAAAAATAAACCCCCATGTGTGCAGCTGCTACAATGCTGCAACATTCCCCCTGTAGGGCTAAAAATAAAGGGGCTGGTTGGGGGTCTCACTGCAGGGCCACTGCAGCAGGTGGCTTAGCAAACTGGGTTAGACTGTCTGCGAAGAGATGTTAGGATCGTCCTCCAGCTTCCCAATGCGGCAAGCAATTAAGAATGATGCTGCTGGAGGATTTGCTTGTGGCACAAACCAAACTCTAGTTAAGTGGTGTTGCTGATTGCTGGGAGAGCTGCTGAGTTGAGCGACGAGCAGGAGAAAGCTGAAGCAGGAAGGCATTGGTGGGTTTTCGGATGCCCTGCGGTGCCAAGGTGCCTTGTGCCATTTTGGGGCAAGGGGAAGCAGAGACCGTCCTGCATTTGTGCTGGGGAAAGGTTAAAATTGCCGGTAACTGGAAACCGGAGCTATCCTTTCCCAGCAGCAGCTGCAGTGCTGGATTCCCTACAGTGACCCAGCCTTGGAGGTATGCCACTGCCACTGAGCCGGCTCCCCGGCTCGCCTCCCTCACCTCTCTTGTGCAGCCAGCCCTCCTTCACGACTGACACTTCATTCATGGTGGTGCCGTAGGCTCTAACCCCCTTTCTGCCGCAGGACTGGGGAAGCGGCTAACGCCAGGGGCAGCGGGAGGAGCGGCGAGAGCAGAGATGACCTGCGGGAGAAGAGAGAGATGCTCAAGGAAAGCTGTCAAAGTTCCTGATGCTCTTCTTTCCCCTCCCTCGAGGGGAGGCAGCCAGTTTCAGCACAAAGCCACCCCCACATGCTGATTAAAAACTCCTCCGCTGCACCAGTTTCTCAAAAAAAAACCCCACCCCCAAACTTAAAAATCAGCATGGAGGCCGTGCAAACCTGGAGATGCTGGGATAGAGCAGGTTTGTTGGCATTGTCCCTTTACCTGGCTGCCACACAACACGGGATTAAAAAACCCTTGGGAGGGTTGGACAAGCATGGGGGGGGAGCACAGTCCCTTGCAAAACAAACAGCTAGAGAAAAATTAATCGGAGTCACCTGACAGGATTAACTCCCTGGGCTCCAAAATCCCACTGTGCTGGGCAACGGGAGGCAGCAGGACAAGGGGACATGCCACGTCCCAGCAGTGGCTGCAGGGGATTGTCCCCACCTTGGGTTTCCCCAAAGTCACCTTGGGCTTGCTGCCCCCGCCATCCCCTGCCGTAAAACCCAGCCCCATAAACGTGCGGCCAGGCGCAAGAGTTTGGGTTTTCCAGCTGCATCCAAAGCAAGACAAGAGCCAGAGCAGCCTGAGACAAATTCCCTGGACACAGTGTTATCCCAATGAGAGCTCCCACTCCCTTCCAATCCCTGTGGATCAGTTCCAGCACCTCCCTAACTCCCAAACCTCCAGCCTTGTTTTAAAACCTCTCATCTCACCTTTAAAGCTCCCTCCGCTACAGGGACGAGGGGTTTTCCAAAGGGAAGCATGGCAGGTGGAAGGGAAATAATTTCTGTTCCTTGCTCATGTAAATCTGCCCATGCCTTCCCAATGGGAACCCCCTGCCCCATGAGCATCCTGGGATGCTCCTGCAATCCCAGATGGGGAGGAGGATTTTGGGGACTCTGCTCACCCTTGAGGCTCCTCCACTCGCCCAGCAGTGGGCAAGGATGCAGGGCAGGCAGCCAGCCAATTCAGGCAGAATAAATACAGGCAGGACCTTGCAGCACATGGAGCTAATGCTTCTCCAGCTGCTGAAGGGTGGATCTCCAGATGGATCTGCTCCTAGACGGGCTCTGGCAAAGAGCTCATTGATGTTAATTAAAAAGGAAATAAAAAGCTTGCTGCAGAAAAGGGCTCTAATTAATTTCAGAGCTGGCCCAGAGAGGCTGAGCCTGCTGCAAGTGTCCCACAAGGGATCCGGACCACAGACGCAAAAGATGCACAAGAGGCTTTAATAAAAAAATCCCCCAAATTATGAAAAACAGCCCCTAAATGAGTGATTTGATAGGGATGAAGGTTGCAGGATTTTGGGATTGGCTCATCCTGCGGCCACACTTCAGCACAGCGGAGAGATGCCAGCGCATCCACAGCATTGGAGGTGGGTAAAACACAGTGAGGATGCAACAAGCCTTCGAACCCAGTGGTGGAACAAAGATCTTTTCGGTGAGGTCTGGGCTCGTTCGCATCCAGGACTTGTTTCTATGCTGTGCTAATTATCCTGGCTGCAAGTAAAAGCCTTCAATTGATTGAAGCCTTGGCCTTTGATTATATTTTTGTGCAAAGCACGGGACAGCGAGGCTCTCAAACCCGCAGCCTGTGGACTTCTCCCAGCCAACGCTGAGTCTTCTTTCAACAGCAATATGAAAAAAAACACACGGTGTTGGTTTTAAAAAAAAACAACAACAAATTGTTGGGTTTTGGGTGTGTTTAAGGATAATTACGACAGTGGGAGAATTGCGATTCAGGAATCACCAGCAGCTTGAAGCATCAAACCCCATCATGGTCCCGTCCTCATCCTTGAAGGCACTGGAGGATTTTTAATATGATCCTGACAGCTAACGAAGAGCGGGAACAAGCAGTGGTCGTTAGACACGTTCTCTGAGCCCTGATTGTTATGGTTATTTCTGATGATGGATGGGGACTGTATCTGCCACCAAGGGATCCTGACAGCCCCACAGATGCCATGAAAGCGGTTTCCAGGCATGCACCGAAAAGCAGCGATTAAAAAACACACCAAGAAAGCCCCATTTCAGGCGCACTCAAGAAACTTTAAACCAGCTGTGAAGTGGCACCGTAAAAGATTTGGATCTCAAAGTGTGGTGGCGTGCATCCTGTCCCGGGGAAGAGCGGTGAGGAGCTTTCAGAGGAGGTCTGAAAGGTGTCGGTGCCGAAAGCCGCAGAGACAACACAGCCCGAGCCCGCTCCTCCAGAGGGGCAGGGGGGGTTGGGTGCCGGGTACCCCCCCGGGCTGCAGAGGCAGGCAGGAGGCTGCAGTTATTACTTACTTACGTGGGGGCAAAGCACTTGGGCGGGCTTGCTCAAGGGGTGGCTGGGTCCCCCACTGCTGCTGCTCCTCCCTGGGGGAGAATACTGGGGGGGTGGTGGTGTCCCAGCACAGCCTCCCTACCCAGCAGAGGTGCCTCAATCTGCAGAGAGCCCCCAGATCCTGTTCTCCCATGGCAAAGCCCCCCCCAGGCAAAAGACAACCCCCAAACCCCAGAGGAGCGTCCAAGCCCCCCCACCTCAGCCCCTTGGGACAGGGCCCTCCAAGCCTGCCAGGTCCTAGTACAGCCCCCCCAGCCTGCCAGGGGCCCCCCACATCAGACCCCTGGGATAGCCCCCCCCCAAGCCTGCCTGAGCCCTCCACCTCGGTCCCCCAAAAGACTGCCAGCCCCACCTGCCCGCCCCCCCGCCCCAAGCCTGCCAGGGCCCTAGGACTGGCCCCCCATGTCATCTGCCTGGATAAACATCCCCCCCCCGCCCCAAGCCTGCCTGGGCCACCCCCAGGACTGCCAGGACCCCCCAGCTCAGGCCCCTGGCACACGCACCCCCCCCAATCTACCAGTCACCCCCATCTCAGGGCCCTAGGACAGGCCCCCCAAGCCTGCCTTGGACCCACATTTCAGGCCCCCCCAGCCTGCACGGACCCCCCAGTCCAGCCGCCCCTAGGACAGAGCCCCCCCCTACTGTAAGGCCACCCCAGCCCAGCTTAGCCCCCCACTGCATTCCCCCCCCGCCTAGCGGCGAGTGGTTCACTCCCCGTAGCATCCCCTGCCCCGCGGCGGGCGGGCGCATCGCGGGACCATGGGGGGGGGGGCGCTCTCGCCCCCCGCCCCCCCCCACGACCACTTCACGGGTGCTCCGGTCCCCGCGGCGCCCCTCAGGAGACGGACGGGTCCATTGCGCGGCGCTGGGGGGGGGGCAGGGGGGCGGCGCCCCGCACCCCTGGTGGAGGGGCGCGGGTGGTGCGTTCCACGCGGCGCCCAGCAGGGGACGGGCGAGCCCATTGCGCGACGCGGGGTGGTGGTGGTGGGGAAGCAGGGCCGGCGCCTCACCTGTCATGGACGCCTCAGGCCCGGCCGGCTGCCGTCGCTCATCCCGGTAGCGGTGGGGCTCCCCCCCCCCTCCCCGTTCCGCCTTATCAACCCCGACGGCGCCCGCGCTCCCGGAAGCCCCGCCCGCTCCGGGCCCACGCACGCAGGAAGCGGAGACGGACGGGGAGGAGGGTGGGAGGGGGGGGTGTCGGGGGGGGGGGGACGGAGAGGGAGAGACCCCGCTCGCCTGCCCCGGGTCCGTACTGCGCATGCGCCGCGTCGCCGCCTCCGACTGCGCATGCGGCGCGGGGGCAGCGCGCCTGCGCGCAGGGGGCGGGAGAGGGGCGGGGCTGCGCCGCCTCCCAACGCGCATGCGCCTGTCGCCCTGCGGCGCTCACTCCGCCCGCAGGGGGTAGAAACACCTCCCGCTTCCGCTCATTTGCATACATTTAAATATAGTGGAATAACTACTCTATATGACTACCCACGCACGGCCGAGGAGCATGGGAATGATGCGTGCTTGATGCCCACAAGGCGTGGGCATCCCCACCCCTGGGTGCACACCACGCACCCATGGGTGCAACGAGCTGCTCCAGTCTCAGCACCCTGAGGTGGGTTTTGGGGGGGGTTGTGGTGGTGGGGTGTGTTCCTGGCCACAGACTGGGGGGCTCAACTGACACCAAACAGAGCTGTTTCCACGCTTTATTGCAAAAAGCTCCCCCGCGGGCTGGCGGGTGATGTAGAAAGCCAAAAATTGGGAAGACCCACTCATTTTCACACACCAAACAACGCCCGAAGCGCAAAGAAAACCTCCCAAAATAGGGTAAAATAAAGAAATTAGTAGTTTTTCTTATTAAAAAGACTCACTGTTATGGCCCTGACTTGCCACACAGCTGCCTCCACCCCCCGTCTTTATTTTGGGGAGAAAAAATGTCTTTTCAGGGTTTGCAGCAATGCTGGACAGGTGCAGGGTGAAGGCAACCGCGTGACGCTGTTGAAAATAAATTTTGGGGGAAACAAATTTGGGGAGAAATAAATAATTTCTGTAAACCCTCACGGTGTCCATTTTAGGTTTCACACTGGGATGAGCTTGAGCTGAAAACTGCGAGCAGCACATTGAAGGCGTCGCTTAAAACAAGGCAATTTGGGGATTTTTTGAGCCCCCAAGGAGTTTTTTTTAAGCTTTTGTTTTCCGGGCTTTTTTTTTGGAGGCTGCTCTGAAATCCTTAAAAATTAAGGATCCCCGCAGCAAGCTGCCACTCTGTAATGATTATTTATGGAGTCACTTTGGTGCAAGTTCCTAAATATAGGGGAAAAACCCCTCCAGAGGAAAAAAACAGAAAAAATAGGGAAAAAAACCCCCTCTCTATGGAGTTCTCCAGGTCCGAACTCCTAAATACAGGAAAGAACCTGCAGAGAAGGGAAAAATGGGGGGTGGGGGCAGCGGGGAAGAGGTTTTGATGCTGGTAGGAGATGGAGAACGATTTGGCCTTGTACCCGCTGGCTTTGTGGGCCAGGGCAGGCAGGGATGCCCGGCAGACAGGAAATCTGGCAGGGAGGGCTTTTGCCCCTCTTCTCTCCTGTTTTCCTGTGGGATTAGTATTTCCCTATGGAATTAAGCCTTTCCCCATGGGATTAAGTGTCTCCCTGTGGGATTAGCGTTGCTTCCCCGTGGGATTAGCAAGGAGGAAGGCAGCATGAGACTCTGCCGGTTCTTGAGGGTGAATAAATGGGATGGCGGACAGCGCGTGACCATCAGGAGGGAAGCACACAAGCAGAAAACCGTGCGGGAAGAAGCATCGTGGGATCAATCCGGTTTCTTCCCCAGCCGTTTAAAGACGCTAACAGTGCCGGCGCTGTCCATCTGAGCACCGGGGGTCTCGCTGGTGCTGCTCACCTTCCCGCACCCCCAGGTCCTTTTGATCGTCACCCGAAATTCGGGTTCGCTTTTATCCTTTGTGCTGGTGACATTGCCATCCTGGGCTTCAACTGGCATCGCGGCAATACTGATGCTGCCAATTTTGGATGCCGCTGGTTGTGGTTTTGCCGCCATACGGATACCGGTGGCGTTCCTATGACCAAGCTGCTGGATGGCGGCAGTGACAGTGACCGGTTTGGCTTCTGAACTGGTGGCTTTTGCCTTGATGGTGCCTCCCAGCTCAGTGCTTTCCTTACGGGGAGGTTTGGTGAGTTTTTTTAGGACGCCGGCGTACTGGAGAACAGAGCAGTCATCGTCACTCTCAGTGGCTTTGTCCCCATCGGTCCCCAAGGTGTCACCCAGTCTGCTGAAGACCCCTGTGGGCTGGGAGACAAGGGAGGGTAGCCCGTCAGCACCCGCACCCCCATTTTGGGTGCTTGATTTACGTTCCCCTTCCCCTTCGTCCCCCAAATTCTGCCACTGTCACAGAGACAAGATGGATACTGGCCTCGCCCGTGACGCATTTTGAGGTGTAATGATGCAAAACACTGCCTGCAGCAATTAAATTAATGATTAGGCTACAAAACAGGTCTATAAATCACCCATAAAATCATATTCCCTCTTATTTTTCTTGAGGGCCTGAGTCTGCAACTTGTTTTACACCCTGAGACTTCCATGCTGAGGTTTTCGTCCCCAGAGGAGAGAAAAAAATCGCCTGTATCCCCAAATAAAGAGCATTTTGCCTCCAGAGGAGAGAAAAAACCTCCTGTATCCACCATTAAAGGGGTCAAAATAGAAGCACAGATGGGGATCACCCAGAGACTGGGGATCTGCTTGCCTTCCGTGGCTCCATCCTCCTTTTCCCTGGTGTTTCCTCACCATTTTCTGGTTATTTCAAGGTTCCTTCAGCCCCTCTGCGGTAAGCGAGCTGCTGTGAACCCCAAAATAATCTTCGGGGAGAGGACCGTCATGTGAGGATCTCAGTGGGGTTTGGCACAGCTGCTGCGAGTGACAGCAGAATGCTCCTGCAGCTGAAAACCCGTGTCCTCTCACCTTGCCTCCTGTGGTTGTGTCCGCTTTTGCCTCGGCTCCCAGCCGGTCAAAGACAGATGTCCTCTGCAGACCTGCAGTTTTCAAGAAAACGTGGTTTTTTTGAGGTTTCCCCAGAAAATGAAGCTACATTGGGTCAGTGCTGAGGGCTTGTGGCCTTTCAGCCCCATCCTACTGTCAGGGCACCCGGCAAAATAAAATCCACTCGATAAAAGCGTGCAAACAGCCACCTGCCCCCTTCTTCCTAAGACTTAAATGGACTTGAGCAGAACCTTTACGGCTCACAGTGAGTAAATATATCCTTGGAATAACACAACTTCTACCCAGTAACTCTCTGGTTCTGAAAATTCTAGGGGGATTTGTAATGATGGGCTAAATTGGGACTAAACCGGGCTTCTGGAAGAGAAAATGAAGATCAAAATCCTCTGCTGGTACCTTTGGCCGCTTGCTGCTCCAGGATTTTCTTTGTCCTCGGCGTGGTGCCCTTGGGCATGTTAATGATGTATTTCCCTTCCATTTCTGCCGTCACCCGGCGGCGTTTTACTGGGATCATTGGATTTTCATCTGCCGCGTCACATGGACCTGGTGGGACAAAGGAAGAGCAAATCAAGAGCCCTTGATACAACAAGAATTAGGGGGTAGAAGGGTTTTATGAGTGCTTGGGCACAGTCCCAGGCTCGAGTGAGCTCTGAAACTGGCTGTTTCAGCACTAACAGATCTCCTGCAGCACTGGGGCTCTGCGAGCACACTCCCCCACTGTGTCTAGCTACTCCCAACCACAAAATCACAGAATTGTTTGGGCTGGAAGGGGCTTTAAAGACCTGTCCTGGTTTCAGCTGAGATAGAGTTAATTGTCTTCCTAGTAGCTGGTACAGTGCTATGTTTTGAGTTCAGTATGCGAAGAATGTTGATAACACTGATGTTTGCAGTTGTTGCTAAGTAATGTTTAGACTATAGTCAAGGATTTTTCAGCTTCTCATGCCTAGCCAGCAAGAAAGCTGGAGGGGCCCAAGAAGTTGGCACAGGACACAGCCAGGG